>NC_092691.1:35134685-35344685 GCF_964275005.1 Diadema setosum
TTGCCCCCCCCCAAAAAAAAAAAAAAAAAAAAAAAAAAAATATATATATATATATATATGTATATATATATATATAGACATGATGAAGGAAACAGGTGAAGTATATGTGGTTATAGCAACAGACCAGCAAATAATTTAGGAAATCAGCAGAGAATTGAGAAATTCAGACAACTATTTGACTATCAGTAAGTCATGTCATTGACTGTAGAAATGAACTTGTAGTCACATCACCATGACATACATGTAACTCAGATGGAAATCTTTACATGCTACATGAGAGGCATTGATTTTAAAATGTGACTGCTTTTTCTTGTATGTGTACACATTGTAGATGTAGATAAATCCCATGTGCCTTGATGGATGAAGTGCTGTAAAGTCCTTTTTTTTTTTTCCCCTCAGGCAACTTTATGGAGATAAGCCTTTTAAGCAACTGTAGAATCATATAAGAAAAATAAGATAAAGAATAAAAATATGTAGAATTACACTGTACTTTAAACTTGTAGACCTGTAGCAAATTCATGGAGCATTGTGCACAGACATTGCAGATGCTAAGCACATAGATTGTCCTTTTCCAAGGTACCAACCACCCACATTAGAATAACTGGCTGATTCATAATACAGTCACATGGTCTACTCAAAGCCCTCAAAACATTTGTCAGATTTTTTTTCCCTCATATTTGCACTAATCTGCTGGACTCTGATTCTATTGCATTTATAGAATGCAAACTGTCTTGAAGGAAATGTTCACTAATGTATGTAAATAACATGTTATATTGTCTTGAAGCATATATGTGTGTATGTGTGTGTGTGTTTGTGTGTGTGTGTGTGTGTGTGTGTGAGTGATTATGCAAGTGTCTGAGATCAGATATGATGCAAATTTCCTAGTTACCATGCCAACACACACTACCAAAGAATGCATTTGGTAACAGAAACGTGAGGGCAGAAGGAGAGATAGAGGGGGATGGAAAGGATACATATAGACACAATAATTTACCATGGCAACCCCTGAAAGAAAGCCAGATGAAGATGAAGAAAAGATTAAATTGAATGAGAGAAAAAAATAGATGAATAGACAATAGTATTGTCATTGAAGGATTATTGAAGAATGGTCTATATTTTGATTGCTTTCATAGTCATGTGGTTGATGTCCTCACAGGAAAAAAAAAAATGTTTATGTTAGCTGCACTTATTGAAATTCAGAGTTTGGTTGATGATGATAGCAGGCATAGTAAATTTTTCTGTCTTCAGGAAAATGTCAATGAACTATATTCATGGAGATTTTATTCACAATTACCACTTTTGCAATATTCTTAGCATCTAGCACATCAGGCAGCAAGCTGAATATTTGTTATTCACATGTCAAATCATGGTGCGTGGATGCAAAAAGTGCACATCTACAAATGTGGAAGGTGCAAAATGCGTGCCCCCGACCGTCGGTATTTCATGTCGGGATTTTTTGACCAGTTGTGATTTTTGTCACAGAGTGCTGACATGATGCAACTGCAATAAAATTTGTGGGATAGGAGCACAAGAATAGAGGAGAAATTTAATCAATTCTTAAACGTAGCAGGAAGCCATTCAGAATGCTGGAAAATTATGGGCTGCCATTACAGGAATACACAGTATGCATCTAGAGCAGTGTCTGTTCACCTGTGTGATATATGACACCCACAGATTTAGTTCTTTGCCAGTCTTTTTGTGCAATCATTGAACGATTCTTGGATAGAGTGTCATTTTGCTGGCAGGGATGGAGTTCCTTGAGGTGGCTGCTGCTAAAAAGTCCAACCGAGAGACATCGTCTTCTCAGGCTTTTGTCAATCTTTGTGCCCTGTGGCATGCTAATACCTTGTGATCTTTTGCGCTTCGTTCTACTGCCGACTGAAAACCGAGAGTCTTCGGGATCCTTTCTCAGTCTTCTCTTGCATGAGCTAATAGGCATGAAAGTTCAAAATGCATTCTACTGTGCACAATGATTCTTCTGTTTCAGGTTTGAATTACGTGAGTGTTGGATTATTCTGCAGTCAGGTCAGAATCGAGAAACGCTGTAATTCCATTAAGTTCTACTGAGCTCTCACCTGTTTTGTCCGGCACAGATAATTTATAACTCTAGCCTTGAATTTTGTCTTCTTTCACACAACTTTTTTTTTCTCTTTCATATAATTACAAATAGAATTTGATTTCTGTCATATAAGGAATTATCTGTTATCATCCCTTCTCATGACATTTACAGTTCATCCAGGAGCTCCAATCCATTGTTGTAGAAATGAAAAAAAAAGACATAAACTTGAATCTTTTTGACAGTGTAACAATTAATTCATCTAGTACAGTTCACATTTATTACTCTCATTTGCATAAGAGGATAACAATTTGTAAAAAGGAAGAGGTTTCTTGTATGCATACAAACTGTTCTTTTCTCCAGTTTGCTCAGGTTTTACTTAATGAGCAAAATAAGTCTTACTGTTACATTATGTCCTGTTTGAACTTGTTTTAAAAGAAATCTGTGGCATGATTTGCTTTTAGTTTGTTTTCTTATTAGGATTTTGCAAGTTTAATCGAATTCATCCAGTTAAATAACTAACCTTTGTCATTTTGATTTTTGTTCATTTTCTACAGAATGTGAGAGTTATAAATGGAGGAGCGAAGAAAAACACTGTTTTCCATGGGCCATCTCGTCAACTGCAGGCTTTAGAAGCCGAGAAAACCCAAAGGTAAGAATTCAAGCCTTGCTACATTTTTTTTTTTTCATAATAGAATACTGGTTTGGCATGTGGGATGATGATGATGGTGGTTGGGGGGGGGGGGGGGGTATTCATTCCAAGACTCTATTACTTACAAGAAAAGAAACGTTTTGCTTCCAAAAAAACCCCTGAAAATTCTGACTCCTGTAAAGTTTGTACTGAGTATGAGATTGTCTGCTTGATGGCTTTCCACACTAATTGTCATACTGAAGAAAAGCTATTCATGATAAAAAATCTTTTGTTTTGTTTTGGATGAGACAACATTTCTGTATGAATTAGGGGATGGATATATTAATAGACTTCAAAAAGCAGAAGAAAAGTAGGTTGGATTGGGGTGGGTTTGTTTTTGCCTGTGGAAGACACTGGTACAAATGATTGTTGGTGATTTCTAAAAGATCTTCCCCATGACTGCACCAGTGAACCGTAATGAGATGACATAATATGCTATATTTGATTTCCAATTTTTGTTGATTTTTCATTCCTTCTTTTTTTTATCTTCCTCTTTGCAGCCAACTTAATTTGAAGACTGCTACAGAGGAGAAGTCAAATGGGAATGACATGTAAGTCTTGTTCTGTGCCTTTAGTCCCTATCAGAGAAGCATTTCAAATGTAATAAAGTGCTGTGTTCATATCTTTGGTTGAAGGGAGGGGAGTTGACGTGAGCATTCAGTCATGTATGAATGATGGCATATCGGTCCACTCAAAAGCGTATTTCAATTTCCATGGACAGCTTCCACCAGGGATTTTTTTTTCTTTGTCCTTCTTGAGAGCTCTTCAAGCCGATAAAGATGAATCATTGCTCTTTGTCTGTTGCATATTGGCCTGTCTCTTTCTCATCATTTCTTCGTTTATTTTTGATTCTCCATTTTTTTCCACCCAATTGCCAATAATTCAATACTTTAACAAAATCTATGAAAAATTCATTATTCACCATAATGAAGGCCAATATCACATTTATCGATTAAAAGAAGAATTATGCAGATTTATTCAGCATGACTGAAAATACTTATTTACTTCCTTTTTTAATTGCTGTATTTATACATGCTCGCATATTTTTGTTCAGTTAAAATAACAAATATAAAGGAGTCACAGTAAAATATACGTAATGCTGCAAATGAAGGGTTTGTTTGCAAACACCGATAAGTCCATTTTTGAAGATTTTGAAGTACGATCTCTGTCATAAAGTACAAAATAATACCTTTTAAATGATATATTGGTCACTATATATAAAGGTATATTTTTGAAGTTATGGTCAAAAGAAGCAAAATTTTTCTTATTATTCTCTTTATTTTTCTTGACCTTTAATCGCAAATATCTCCATTTGGCAAATATGGACTTATCGGTTTTTGCAAACAAACTCTTCAAATATACGAATTATATCCCAAGTTTGCAGCAGTTCCAAATAATTTGTTATTAGGATAAGACATGGAAGAACAAATATCTTACAGTTTTTGCTATAAATGAAATTGAAAAAGTTCTTTTTCATATATTTTCATATCTTTACTTTGCAAATATACTTCAGATATCTTTGAATGACTGAAACCAGAAAATTAGTTCTCTCTCTCTTTCTCATAGTTATACATTTGCAATTCATAATGCACAGAAAGGAATCTTGTCATCATAAGTAAGCACTTATTGAGTGCATTGGTGCTTTGAAAATGTATCATTTGAGAGAGACATTTCCCGACATGTTTTTCTTTTTTCTGAGTTATAATTATCATACTAATACAAGCTGATTTTTATCATTTTGTAGTGAAAACAACTAAAGCATGAAAAAATATTACCTTTAAACTGATTTACAATGATGCTATGTTATTATCATCATGAAAGATAAGCCTATATGCTGATTAAAGTCTAGGTATAAGGTTGCTCTGCTGCACTGTGATAATTGACCGGACATTCCCAAGGGTAAATGCTTTATTCCTATGTAATTGCTTGTGTGTGTGTATGTATGTATGTATGTTTGTATGTATGTATATATGTATCCATGTATGTATGTTTGTGTTTGCATGTATGTATGTTTGTGTTTGCATGTATGTATTATGTATGTTTGTGTTTGTGCTTGCATGTGTGGGTGTTTGTGTGTGTGTGTGTATGTATGTATGTATGTTTGTGTTGCATGTGTGTGTGCGTGTGTGTGTGTTTGTGTGTGTATGTATAATATATCATAGTTGTTGCTTCCTCACAATGTAGTTCTCGTACCTAGGGTTCCCCATCATGTGATGAATTGATGGCAGTGAGATAGGACCTCACCACAGCATGATTATCATCTTTCTGGTGAAGGTGAACTATGATAGCAATCAGATAAAGGGCTTTCTCCCCATGTTGTTTGATCTGCGCAAGCTAGCAGGTGGAAATGTGCTGTGCATAGGCGGAACAGGTGAATTCATGGAATGGCCACTTCATGCATTGTGGATTTTTGCAATATGGCATACAATTAATTATGAAGGATAATAGAATTATGATTGGGCAGATGCTGTAATTGATTGAATTCATGGGAAATATGAGATGCTGGCTGTACAAAGTGTGATACACATTTTCCAGGAATGACGTGGGATTTCAGGATTGCTGACCAATCGCAGTCATCAGAGTATGGTGTGAGAACTCAATAGACCAATTAAAAAAGAATTAAAAATTACTCGCATAAAAATATCAGCTTTTACAGTAGGTTTTTGTTAGAACTTGGGGAGGAAGAAAATCCATAAATTTGAATACACTGGTAAAGTATTCTGTACAAAGGACTGCTGTAGAACTTGTGCAAAACGAGTTAACATTTGCTGCAACTGTGAAGTAATAGCAAGAGAAATATCAGAATGCCAGGAAAAAGTATGAATACTGTAAAATGAGGAATGTTCCCATGCATTTTAATTTTGAAATTTAGCAAAAGAGGCATGATTTGCGAAATCAAAATGCATGCAAAAGTTCTTGTCTACAGTACTGTAAAACGAGGAATGTTCGCGTGCATTTTAATTTCGCAAAATTTCGCGAGAGCCAAGATTCGCACAATTAAAATGCATGCAAAAGTTCTTGCCTTCACTATATACATCCAATGCCAGAGGCACTTTGCAAAAATTTTATGCCATGAAAATGTCTGGCTTTACAGTAAGCATTTCTTGTCAAAATTGTTATGTTTAAAGAAAGGACATGAAATGGGGAAAAGTGATTAAAAAAGAAATTATCTTTTGCTGATTACATAGATATTGTGTACACTGACATATCAACAAAAATTGAAATGATTGTCCTACCCTCTCATATGCTGTAAATTCACTAATTTACACCTATAGAGTATTTTATGCTAAATACCTGATTGCTATGATCACTTGACTTTTATCTTGTGGATCCAATTGCTTTGCATTCCGGCAAGTGATACCTGTTGAAATTGAGAAGTTTTGGTGGTGTTGTTTTGTTGTGGCATCGGTGTGCGAAATATATGTGTCCATCGCAACTCTGCCTACCCTATGGGGCTGTGGGCATCAAGTACATTACTTCCCCTCCGAGCTCTCTCACGATGTTCGGCACGACGTCATGCGATACACCCTTGCAAGACTGGCGGAAGAGTATGCACGATGCTTCTCACGTTGGTGCCTGGCACATCCTGAAATATTCATGTTGTGCGCAGCTCCTCCTTGTAATTCTACCCTCTTCTTCTTCTCTCTCTTTTTTTTTTTTAGCGGAGAACATTCCATTGGGCAGCAGCGCGCTCATGCTGACTCTGTGCCAACCTTCCTTTTACTTCCATCTTTGATTCTATTAACATCCCCAGTGGCGGATCCAGAGGGGGGTGCACTGGGCATGCGCCCCTCTTTATTTTTTGTTAAAACAAAAGAAGTATAAAGAAAAAAAATGGGGGGGGGGCATGTGCGCCCCCTCTAATTTTGTAAAGGTGCCTCCCCTTTACGGAATTCCTGGATCCGCCCCTGCATCCCTCACACATGTATGCATAGTATGGAGCATTTGGTGTTTTGACCTCGTAGAAACTGGCTTTGCTAGTATTGCAAGGGGTGCCATGGTCATCTCGGGTGAAAGTGAATGATGGAAAAGTGCGAAGTGTGAAAAGTCACTCTGGTGTTTTTTACCATTATAGCTGTTCATTAGATAGCCATGAGAGCAGTATTGAGAAGTTTTGACTTGTCAAATCATTTTTTTTTCTAAATATGAATGTACATGTACAGGGCTCGACACTTACTTTTTTTTTCTCTGATTGCCCTTTACGGCCACTAAAATCTTTAAACTTGAAATCATAGTGGCCCAAAATAAAGGAAACAACAATTAATTTGGATTCGTAGTTGCCTTATCAGGCAACCAAAAGAAAGCCTTTTTGGAAATTCTGTGGCCAGACATCAATATTTAGTGGCCCTGGGCCACTGGGCCTCTGGAGAAATTATCATCTGATAGGGAAGACTATTTGCTTGAAAGCTGGATTTTTGAAACATCGGGGCATCAGATTTCTGTCAAAGCAGTAATTTTACTCAGTGTGTGGTTGGCCACTTGTAGCTGAAAAATATGTAATTTGGTTTATACTACACAAAGTACAAAACAAAATATCTTACATAGTGTGTGTCAAGGTCAGGACTGTATGACTTCGTCTTGTTTTATTCCGTATAGGGCAAAAATATTGTGGTTTGGATCCATACTGGAATTTTGTCATGGGCTGCGCTTTATATCGCCTCATTGCAATTGATGTCGGGCTGAGGGTTTGGTGATGTCCCTTTAATGCCACCCCAATTCAATTAAGCCTAAGTGCTTTTGCGCAGCTCCATAATGAACAGTCCAAACTAGCAATTAGGTAGACAACCTCGTTAACCCATTAACACCCATGGATTGCATGTGTTACTTGCAATTTCATGCTGAGAAGAAATAAAGATAATTGCATTTTTTCCCCCATAATTTATTTAAAAAAAAAATTACATATGTTGACTTCTTTGAAGATGGATTGGTCTTCTGTACAGAAATGAAAACAGGTGATTACACCTTTAATGATGGCTTTTATGATGAAACATCACAGGATACGATCTATGATCATAAATCAATGATACTTATGTTTGATGGCTTGCTATGGCCTTAAAGGGAAGATCCACTCTAGTTCCAAATTGACTTTGATAAAAAAAAGTCCCATGGAATCTATGGAATCTAGTGGAGTTCAATATCTCTTTTCTAACAGGCATGAAATGAATATCGTGTGAAAATTTGCTGCCAATAGCATTATGAACATGACTTGTGATAGCCGTGTTTATTAATGCCTGTAGTGTTTGAAGTGAGCATCAACGGTTCTTGAGCAACATGACAGGCAGTTTTGAATGTTGTTTCAAGTGCTACCTGTTTGGTTACAGAATGGCATCCAAATTTCGACAATGGTCAGCTGATAGACATTTTATAACTGGGAGATAAAGTATCCAGATTATATTGTGTACAGTGATGGGTTTCATATTTTGTTAACTGACAAATTTGTCTGGGAATAACAATGAGACCCTCATCCTAAGATTCCTATCGATATTTTTGTAATAAAGATGGCAGTGAGTAGAGAGAGACAACAGCAGGGAGATGACTGAAAGAAAAAGGAAGAGAGAAAGGGGGGAGAGGAGGAATTGTTTTGATAAAAACCCCATCTTTGCACCCAGCTCCTTGATAATCTGTTTCATGATACCCGATGCCTGCAACATAGACCCTTAACAAAACAGCGTATCACTTGTATGTATACATGCTCCACATCTGCTCATCCTTTCAGATTGATGACATTACATTCCTTCGACTATCTGTCAAAATTCTTGATGGTATCGGGGGCCCACAAAGAAAGCAAGGTTTTGCCCCTGTACAATGTTCTGTTATGTTTATGTCTGAAGATGCTGTCACATCTAGGGAGGGGTGTAAAGAAGTAATCATTTTCCAGTCATGTGATAAACCGTTAACCTGTTGAGGACAGGCTGATTTTGATACAACATGCATTCCCATAAACACTTGCCCGAGTATACTCAGGACTCATCCTCAGTGGGTTAAGAGTGCAGGATGTAGAACTCTTTCTCTTTGAAGGTACGCAGCTTGAAAAAAAAAAGAAGAAGTAAGGCACTGTTACACCTCTTATTACAACAAAGGAGACATTCTACCCGTAACTAAAGAGATACTTAGAGTATCCTGGCATTCTCTGGTAACTCCTACTATTAGCAAAATACAAATATACATATGATGATAGTGGTATATTTCATGAACTATGTTCACTGTCATACTTGACAGTGAATGTTTGACCTAAATACAGGATTTTGCCTTGTTGAAAAGACAAATGGGCGTCTGAATGTCATGTTTGAGTTGTAACATGGCTTTTATAAATATTTATAATTTTGTAATAATATCATATGGAATACTCAAATACTAATCAGCAGTAGAGTAATTGTGATCCCATGAAAGTAGAATATTTGTGATGTTCTCCCCTTGGTTGGACATTATGGGATGTTTTACAATGGAAGAACATTTTTGTGTAAAGATACAGAGATGATACCAATGATAGAGCAGTATTCTTATGTCAATGGCAGATTTTTTTTTTTTTTTAATACTTGAACTTTTAATTTTGACGATAGAAGTGATAAAGACCAATTGTTGTTCACTTGAAGTGTTACCTATATTGTATAAGTGAAGTAGGTGCCTATTAATCTTTCTAGTTTATAGACACACGATGCACATTTCAATAAGATGTGACACATTTTGATGCCATTCATATTTTCATGATGCTAGAAGCGACAAACCCAAATTGTTGTTCACTTGAAATGTTACCTAAGTGAAGTAGGTGCCTATTAATCTTTCTAGTTTATGGACACACGATACACATTTTAATAAGATGTGACACATTTTGATGCCATTCATATTTTCAAGGACAGGAAAAGGGAGCCAAACATGACATGGAATGATGATTTGAGTGAGACTGAAATTGAATTGTTCCCCCTATCTGCCATCCCTGAGGACATTCAGATGGTACCTGAATTTGATTACCAGTTTAACACGAATATTTCTGATGCTTGTGTGCCCCTCCGTCTGAGAAATGGTGTCCGAGTTGTGCAGACCGCACTATCAGGGCATTGACCATTACGAAGACTGTAGCTCACTCAAGAGATTGACATGCTTGCCCTCAGCATTCACAAGATGGTTAGACGACTCAAGTGAAGTGCGGGAATTATCATGATGGGTGTACTTGAAGAATTTTCCGCTCTTCTCGGCCCCCTTTACCGTTCCACATTTCCCTGTGCGATTTGACATTTACCGTGTGTGGGGGAACAGTTTCTTCTCCAACCAAAGTGCAAATCAAACTCTATGAGAAGCATCAGGAGAAACTCCATAACGACACTGCACATGGGATGGAAAATATTTATTTATATTTATTCATCTATCTATCTTTATGGGGAAGGGGGTAATGGAAGAGGGATGTATGTAGTGTAGTGGAAAAAAAGAAGAAGAAGAAATGCATGGATATTGCAAGTGATGCTAAGTGAAATGACTGCAGAAGAATGTGTAGGTGAATAGATAGCGACTGATTCATCATCGTTGGCACGGACAAAGTGGGTCTTCTGTCACCGTTGTCATAAGGGCCAACATCAAGCCAGCTTTGGCTAAGTGGCTTGTAGCATAGAAGAAAAAAAAAGAGAGAGAATGGACAATCTGAAAAGGTAGCGTTTTACAAAAGCTCACTGCGAGCGCCTTTTGCATCCGTGAAAAGGTAGCTATCATTGGTGAATCTACTTGATCACACACATGCCTTTGCTGCAGCACATCTTGAATATGGCATGATTCCTGGATGCACAAAGCCGTCTGCTTGCATGCTAGCCCCATTCACACACAGGAGTTATCTCTCCCTTAGCATCAGGGTGTGAAAATAAATTTCATTCACCCTTGTTCACACATGGACAAAAAAATTGTAATAACTGAGCTGAAAGTGAAGTGCTTTGAATCTCTGGATTGCTGCATGCCTGAATAATGACCTTATGGACCTAGCATGGCAGAGTGATTTATGGGATTAAAAACAAGATTGATGGTTGTGTGGCATTCAGACATTGGGAATTTGTAGGGGAATCATCATGATAGTAAAAAAAAAGTGAACCTGGACTAATTTTAACATCATGACACATGTGTTATAAGTTAACAGGTTTTTTTTTGTGCACACATGAGAATTACAGTTTTTGCATCATGTTGCAAAAATCAATTTTCAGTTTGAGTGTGAACAGCCCTAGTATGATCTGCTGAAGTAAGAAAAAAATAAAGAAAGAATGGAAGGAATATGATACAGCTGCAGTGGTAGACTTACAGCTGTAGCTATTGTTTTTGACACCTGTTTTTTGTCTCACACCTGCTTTGCTGAATGGCATGGTGATGACACATCTATGCTGACACACAACATAGCAAGTCATTGTTCAGTGTGTAATTTAGCATTCTTACACATTTGAAGGAATAATAGGAGAAAATGAAGATAAAAGCATTGAGATGGATGGATTTTGTATTGTTTATTTCGTTTGTGAAAAATGCGGCTTAAAATGATCCTGCCATAGTAGAAATCAATCAATGAAAACTGCCCCCAAAGCAGTCAGTGACAGTTCCAATGTAGGCCTATGTGGGATTTACAACCCTGTAACATCAAGCTTTATATACCTCATTTCTAGAATCCTCTCATCTGATTGGTTAAAAGGGGAGTCATGAAAATAACTGCGCCCTATTTTTGAGTTACTGTGACCGGGGCCCGGGCACAGTAGTAAATAGGTTTTAGAGACAGTCGCGACCCCGTACACGTAGATCGCTCATATGTACGCACCAATGATACGACCGCCGCGCATTCAATCAGCGTGCTGTAAAAGAGACTAGCGGACTGGTTTGGAGACAATCGCAACCCCGTAGTACACACGTAACGTACACTGTACACATCACTGTACGCACCAGTGATACGACCGCCACGCTGTCGATCAGCATTGATTAAGAGTGCTGTAAAAGAGACTAGAATCTATATTTTCGGTATCTATTTTTCGGAATCTATATTTTCGGTATATAAAACAAATAATAACTGCTTGACATTCGGGTCACAGTTAAAATTATGGGCCCTCGGTGATGTGAAAACCGTAACCATGCCCTCAGCTTCGCTTCGGGCATAGTTACGGTTTTCACATCACCTTGGGCCCATAATTTTAACTGTGCCCTCATAAGCAGTCATTATTTGTATAATATAGAACACCAATTGTAATCACCAAATTTAGGGTGATGTAATGTAATATGTCACCCAAACATGTATGAAAACTTTGTGTACTAGAGCATGTTCTTTGCCTTGGATGGATGGGTATTTCTTGTTTGATTTTCCACTTGCAAGTAACTGTATGTGTGGATGCATGATTAATGGGAAATGGGCACAAAACAAAATTGCAATGTATCTCATGCTCACAATGGCTCTTTTGTCCTGTAAACGGAGGGGTATGTTATGGGAGACCGCACCTTTTCTTTTTCTTTTCTGTGCATGAAATGGGAGCATTAGGGTGGATTTTCTCCTCTAAAGAAGTTCATATTCATTCTCACATTTGATTTCCCCCGAGGCAGAATGAGATCGGGAGCACAAGGCTGAGGCTTCCCTCTAAAGCCCCTCCCCCACCGGTCGCTAAGGGGATTGAACAGCGTGTGCTGGATGATCGTTCGTGCGGCATTAATACTCGGGGATGACAGGAGCTATCAATCTAATGAAACAAAACGTAAACAGAACTGTTGCTGCATAGTGCCTGTCAGGAGAAGTTTGGATTCTGAGTTAATAACTTAATAACTTTTGCTGCAGGTGTTATTTTTTTTTTGTAAGAATTTTGTGTCAAAATTTACGTAAGATTCCTCTAAAAATTATTTCACACAAGTCATGTGATTGCAGCTTAAATACCAGTCTGTAAGATGATGATGACATGACGTTAGACTTTTTGATGAGAGTCCCAATTTTAGAAATCATCAGTCACCAAAAAGTGAGAGAAACATTTGAGTGTATAATAACAAAGGGGACCATGTTTTTTAATTGTTTTCTATAATTTTCTTCTGTGATCTTGTTAGAATTCATACACATTTTTTTTTCTATAAATGTTTTAAACAACAGACCAGGTGATCCTGTCAGTAAGATGACTAGTAGTCATAACGCAGCAAACCTCATCATCAGTTTTACTGGATCAAGATGCTTCAGATTAAATGTGCTAGTTTGGTTGCCGGGATGATGTCAAGATAGCCTCGTCACTCACGTGCCCGTTGTCCCGGGGAAAGATTAAGTGTGCCAATAATAATTCACCATCACACACCATTGTTGATCCAATATGTCGTTGACAAATGAGCTGTGCCAGTGTTTGAACAGAAAACACAGGGTGGAGGTACGAATGACGCAAGACCAGAAATGGAACCCGAGAGTCATATTGAAATTTCCTTCCATTGTTGATTAACATATTAACATGGCTCTGAAGTGCCTGAGAAATTTGCGATGAGACAACAGGCAGGTGACTAGTGTACTTTGCGCACGTAAAAGTTATGCTTTGTAAGATGGGAGAATTTCTTTAGTTAACTTGCAAGAGATCTATTTTATGCATCTAACTTTAGGAATACATAAAGACAGGTCATTTATTATAAATGTACAAATTCTATTTCTTTTCTTTACCGTTTTTTAATGTGTAGTTTTTTTTTCACATAGTGTCTGATATGTAGTTCCCCTCAACAAAGACCGCAAATGTCAACACTTTGTAAACTTTGATTGGTGTGTGTACATTGCTTCAGGTCTATGCACATGACTTGGGTACAACTGCCTCTATTGCTAAGCAACTTACCTAAATTTGTTGATGTGTTACTTACACACTTGTACCAAGTACACATAATTTGAATATGAAAGAAATAAAGGAATGATGCATATATGTATATATGTGTGTGTATATATATATATATATATATATATATATATATATATATATGTGTGTGTGTGTATGTATATAGTACACACACACACTATATTATATTATATAAGTTATCGCATGTGAGGTACTTGAATAGTGCAGTTGATCCCGCAGAAAATGAATTGGATATATAGCTGTACAGAAATTGATGAGAGAATATCTATGATCTAATTAGCAAGGTTTGAAGGGGATTTGAAGTGGAATAGGCTACTGCTACCACTAAGTGATGCACACAGTGCAGCTGAATCTCATCCCATTTAATTAGTTTGATTGTGATGGAAAGGCTGAAAAGCACTTTAGCCATTCAAATCCATGAGCAGGCTTTGAAAGGGATACCTATTTCTCATCCATTTTTTTTTTTCTTTTTCCTGTCAAAACTGGACATATACATAGGACCTTGTCGGAGCAAAAGTTATGCCTACTGTTTAGAGATAGTGGATTCATCTACTGGAGTTAATGATATAGATTTATGATATTGCAAATTACTTTTTTTTTCTTTTGTTTTGTTTGTTTGTTTGTTAGTTTTTGGTAGGGGGGCATTTTGAAATGAGAATTCATTATTCAAAGGGGAACACAATTTTTGTGTCTGTCTGAGGTTGTATTTTGTGAAGTTGTATGGCACATGGTTGCCGTATGATGCATTCTGCTTCAGTATGGATGAGGGTCAGCTGAAGACTTGTCTTAAGAAGAGGAGGAATAGGATGAAGAAGAGGAGATGGAGGAGGAGGAGAAGAAGAAGGAATGGGGAAAAAGAGGAAGAAGGAGAAGAGGAGAAGCAGGAACACAAGAAAGAGGAAGAAGAGGAATAGACAATGGAAGAGGAGGAGATAGTGCAGGAGGAAGAGGAGGAGAAGAAGGAAGAGGAGGAGAAGAAGGAAGAGGAGGAGGAGGATGAAAGGGGAAGGAAGAGGAAAGAGGTATTGAAAGGGAGGAGGATCACGAGGAGGAAAGAATAAGATGAATAGTAGAAAGAGGAATGGCAGTTAACATGTCTGTCCTCACAGCTAGCAGCTAGCAGCTAGCTTTACATCGCTCAGCTGAGGGAATGCTGTACTCTCAGACTGATCATGCAAAGAGAATGTTGGCCAGACTGTTGGACGGAGTCAAATGTTTTGTGGCGATGATCATGCAAAGAGAATGTTGGCCAGACTGTTGGACGGAGTCAAATGTTTTGTGGCGATAGAGTTTGGATTGGGAGGGCTTGGTGTTTATCCAAGAGGAAGCTGATAAACAGCCCGAGGAAGTCTTGATAGGAAAGAAAAAAACAAACTAGAAACGTTATGTTTGACAGACTTATGTTGTATAATTACATTCTCTGTGTATTCGCTGCGAGCTCTTTCGGAAAGAGCAACAACCAGCCACTTGTCGGATGTGAATAATGCGTCAAATGTGTCAACCTCAAATGGCAGAACCGGATTAAAATGTGTCAGAAGGTGTTGATGTAATTTAGCAAGTCTCGTGCATTTCTTGAATGATGTGAGTGTCATCCAACACCCCCCCCCCTTTGCAGAGTTCATAGTGTATGCATGGAAAATTTTAGCGATGAAAGAGAATTGCCAGACATTCTTAAAATGCACCTTTTCTGGAGAGAGCTGCTAGTGAGTCAAGAGATACCGTTTAGGTCAGATAACCTTCTCTCTCTCTCTCATCTATGCAAATGAGGCTGCAGCTGGCGGAAATCAATCAGATGACACCATATGCAGATCTTGGGTACCAGAGCCGAATTTGGAGGTGACAAATATTGATGGATTCATAGTGCAGCACTGGCTGCAAGTTGTAGCGGGCCAAATTACACATTGCCTTTATCATTGGGAAGAACTAGTTTGCACAAACAGGGTTTCACAACCAGTTGAGGACTGACAAAATGTGTACTATATTCTTGATGAGGGAAAATGTTCGACCACACACCGTAGTCCATGATTATCGTTTAATCAACTAATCCCTGAATACTAGGCTTGCTGTTGTGGCTGATTATGATTTTACTCTTCATTGATCCTTCCTAAAAAAGAAGAGTATATGTCCATGGATGCCCACCTGCAGATCCACAGGACACAATGCTAGTACTACTTTCTGGATGCAAATGCTATCGAATATTGTTGTGACAACAGAGTGGCAAAACCTGCCAACACAATCTGCATTTCTGACTGATGATATCAAACAGCAATTACATCGAAATCGCCCAGTGACATTTGAGATCGGTCAATTCTCCAGGCAGTTGACTTTACTTGCATATGTTCAGCACAATGATGGTGCGGCCATGTTAAACTCAGGATGGAAAATCTTAGATTGCCCCACCCATCCGTCTGATTGTGTGTACCCTTCAGACTTGTAAACCTGCGAAATGGGTTCATGCTCACTCTCAGTATTTCTTGTGTAAGTGAAGACTTAAAAAATAGATTGTCGAGGGTCAGGGAGGTAATGTTGAGCAATTCCGTGTTTGATGTTATATAAGGTGATGTTGTGTGTGGTGATGTATCGGTTCACAGGAGGGCGGAGTGAGATATAGGTCAATTACCACCTCTAATGAGCTGTGAAGGGGAGGACTTGACATCACCCCGTACCATTTATCAAAAATTATCGTCCCTCCACACTCATGTAATTGTCCATCCATTACAGTGCCATTTGACAAGAATTTAGTGCTTGTTGTCAAATAAAGGAGAGCATCATCTCAAGCAAAACTTGTGCAAGATCAACATGAATACAGTGATGTTAAAGAGACAGGTTAGTCATGCACATGCACAATTCCTCATACAAAAGGGAGTAACATATTCTTTTTTATTTGACAAAGTGATGTTCCAAGTAGCTGTGATTATTATGTGGCTATAAGGGGTCTTCCTTAAATCCAACAATTGCCTTGTGCAAAAAAAAAAAGAAAATAAAAAAGAATACATGTTTTTGGCTTATTTGCTACTTGAATTGACTTCTTAGTGGATAATTAGACTAATATGTTTCAGACATGTCTTTAGCATGGCCAGGTCTCACCTTATTTTTTGTGAGTGTTTTACGTTTTGTTTCCTACATTTCCACATATGTGTTGATGTTTCATTTTTCCGTCAGAGAAGATGGCTGGATAGCCCATGTTCAGCTGCAGTAGCTGGTCTTCCATGAGGTCCAGTTGGATGTGAGGCCAACCACTTCACTGGGTTGAATACACCCTTCTCTTGTGATGAATGAATGAATGAGTGAAATTGGAACTTTCATGTGTGTAACTTGTGGCTCTCTCACAAAGTTTGCTTTACTCTCTGGATTAATTTGTCAAGCATAACTCCATTTTCCATGGCCATTTTCTTTTCTTCCTCGTTTCATTGTTTTGTTGCTAAGTCAACTTCTGCCTAAGATAGCAGATTTGGCAAGGGCTGCCATGTCCTTGGGACATACGCTGCGACTGGCCATTGCGAAAGCGTAGTTAGTTTCAGACGTGTGCTCACTTTGCATCACTGACAAGTGTTCATCACTAATTGCCTTGCCATTTCAGCGCCAGAAATGCATTACCTCATGAGCCTTTCTGGCATGCATTCACTCCATTGTGTTTCTGTCTGAATTGATGATGCATTGCTCAGATTCCCTCCTGCCAATTACGTAATGGCAAGTGAAATCATTATACAGACATTCTAACATACTAGAGCAATGTGCATCATACTACGTTAACTTACAGTGTCATGATGAAACTATTGTAAAACCAGGAATGTTTACGCGCATTTTATTTTGAGAATTTGAGAGAGCCAAGATTCATGAAAATAAAATGCATGCAAAAGTCTTGTCTACACTATATGCATAGAATGCCAGAGACAATAACCATCTTCAGACCCTAGAGTTGAAGTAAAAATTTATGGCTCGGCAATTAAAATTGAAATTAATGCATATCTTACCAATATACGACCCTTGTGTCCACACAACGGTCATGGGAAGAAACTCCAACCAATTTATGTGCGAGGGTCGGTGTAACTTTCGGAAGTGGTAGCGCTGCGCATGTCGATCATGCGATTGTTTTTTACCAGTGGCATTTGTGTTCTCCATTCTTGTTGATGGAAATTTTGGCATGAGCGATAGCTTCTCCGTTGCGATCAATTAGGTTAGAATTGCACTACACGCGCATTTGTACTCGCAAAATGTCAACATTGCGATTTGACCCAGGAAGTTTTACCTAGGTTGTAAGGTATGCAAGTTCATAGATACTCCGAGGGCTTGTCCGCACGGGCAATTTACTCTGACCGCCTAGTCCTGGTAGCGAGATACTCCTGAGAAAACTCAGGAGTATCTCATTCGGAGGAAGAGGTCGTGGTAAGTTCCTCCGATCGGAGGAAGTACGGGCACTACTCCGACCTATCCTCCGAAGTTACTCCTACCAAGCTTCCTCCGACCCTTCCTCCGATGTTACTGCGACCAAACTGCCTTCGTCTGAACACAGCTAATTTGCAAAAAATTCAAAGGTATCGTGCTTTGCAGTATGTAGGGATCTGTGCTTTTTCATTTTCTGTCTTTTTTCTCTCTCAAATACTCCAACCTGTGATGAAAACATATAGACTCATTTACTGATAATTCAGCCTGAGTGAATTTTCCAATGCTGCAGCCTTCAGTGAGATTGAGCTTCTTATGAATATATTAATTATAATTTAAAATGCCTTATCCTTGAGATAGAAAGAACTGGCTCTCATGTGAATATCAATAACTTGCAATGAAACTGTTAAATCCATTTCACTCACAACTGGAAGAGACAGTGTAGAAAGTTATTCACCTTTTATTCTCCCAAGGTCTCCTGTTATATGTAATTTTGTACCATATAATGTGTCAGCAGATTGCTAGCCGTTGGAAAAAAACTTCAGGATAATTGATTATTTATCATAATGGAGAGCCTACAGTGTAGGTCTCTGCATTAAAGATCAATATTCATAAGATCGATATCATGCGTATCTCGTCATACTGCATCATTGAGTGCTGAATTTTCATTGATGCTCTGCGTTGAATTGAATGAAATTGAATGGGGTTCAAGAATATGCATTATCATTATCAGATACAGAAACTTGCATTGAAGAAATTTACTACCAACTGTGAATATATGCGATACAGGGGCTGTATTCTGTGCTGAATGCTTTACCGTCAGTTTTGTGGTTGAAGAGGAATAAGGATGACCTTGTTTCTCTGAGCAAGGTCTCTTGTTGTTGGAACACTATTTTCCCCATAGGCTCCCTGTCATTTTCATCATTTCCCAACACTGTAAGACATCTATTTATGTATACACCTGTGCCAAGGGAACTTTTGGTAGTTAGTGGTATACCTTGTCCATGAATGTATATGCTTGGCAGGCATTGAACCCAGGGCATTCTTGTATGAATCCAGAATCTTGTCTGCTACACCATATGAGTCCAGCATTGTATCAAGTATACCATAGGAGTCCAGAATCTAAACTGCTACACCACAAGAGTCCAGAACCTTGTCTGCTACACCATAGGAGTCCATAATCTCATCTGCTATGCCATAGGAATCCAGAATCTTATCTGCTACACTGAAGGAGTCCAGAATCTTATCTGCTATATATCATATCTCTCTCAAACATTTATATCAATTTTGAAGCATTTGAATGCTTAGGGTTTTTATTCATATTCTGTGCAAAGAAGATGCATTGAGGTTGTTGTCTAGAAGATCATGCTTCCCATGGGTTTTATCTAATAAGTGGGATGCCTGCGGTAGTATCACAGTCTCTCCTTGTAGAATAGAAATGATATGCATGTCTTACAAAAAAAAGAAGAAACCCCAAATGCCATGGTTTGGCTGATTTACCATATTCAACCAGAGTCAGATGAGGAACCTAACCGCAACACCGGAGAAAAAACACCAAAAACAGAACAAGACAAAACCCAAAACCAAACCCCCAACATCTTCAGATGAAAGGAGAATATGAGTGTGATTAAGTCTTCGAGAAGTTTTGCAAGCCTGGCAATTTTAGCAATATGGTGAGGGGAATTTGGAGAAGTGCCTTGCCTTGTGACGAGTTACTAGAGAATGTCGAGTGGATGACATCCACTGTGAGAGTTTGAACTCCAGAAATCTGTAAGCGTGCCGGCTGAGTTTGGGAAGATGCAAGAGCCATTGAGCTGTTAGGGATCTTAATCAATCTTCCCCTCACCAAATCAGACATCTGCTTGAGCAGACGACAAATTAGAGGCAGAGGTAGCCCGCACAACGAGACATAAATGTGAACGCACCGCTGCCTCTATTTTCAGCACTTGAGGATGAATCAATTAACATGAATTTCAACAGCTAACTGTTCGCAGACTACGGGCGGCCATGAGGAACTGGACACCATTTTGGGGATTTCGATGTGGGAAACGAGGAAATGTATATTTGTCTCACATACGCATCCACAGATACATAGGAAACATAGCAAGATAAGGAATGATGTTAATATTACTTTGGGACTTAACCGCTTGTAGTTGAGTGGGGGGGGGGAAGGGGAGTGGTTGGTGATTGGATGGGGTGGGGTGAATTCATATCATAATTCAAACTGTAATTTTCTAGAAATCTTATTCATTTTTGATGATTCTGAAAAATGCCAGTGCAGCATCTGCGTGGATTTGTTATTATGGTAACGTTGTTGTGGAAAATAGGGAGCACACTATACTGATATGATCTGAAATACTTTCTGTGAGTATCTAGGACAGCTTTTTAAAAGTTAAGCAGGTAAATTCCATCTTATTCAGTTTCACTCTGATATTGCTTCAGGACTTGTACTTAAAAATGATCACAGAATGACCGATACATTTTATATTGTTTTCTTTATCCTTTTGATATTTTTCCTTAGTTATGATATTATTTTCTTTATCCTTTTGATATTTTCCTTAGTCATGTTTTATGACAATTCACTGAATAGTAACTGCTGTAGGGTGTACTTTTTGCAGTTCATGTGAACACAACCGTAATGAAAGAATCTGAAATGATCTTATTTATGTTATTTCATTAGTAAGTGGAATACTGAAATATATGCTCCTCATGTACATTGTACATCCTTGCAAAGAATAATGCATACATTGTAATGTTTGTGTTAAAGATCGATTGTAGTACAAACTAGAAAAGCACTCTGAGAGCACAGACCTCCGCCAAGCAGTATTCCACCGATGATCTTGCTCTTCCCAAATTTCAAGATTTTTTTCTCCTCTCTACCACTGAGGAAAAGCTCTTTGGACTCTTCCATAGAGACCAGTGAATTCCACCCATAGGTCTACATGCTTAAAATTGCCCGATTTCCCCAATATAGAAGCCTTTGTTACGTCATAAACCCTCAGCTGCATGGCGTGCCTTGCCCTAGCAGAAAGTGGAGCACGCACTTAGTGCGCGCATGCAAACCTCAAATACGCGCAACCTGAACTCCCAAGTTCATTTATCCTACATGCCAAAATATCAAAAATCCTTCATAAAATCCCACAAAATTCTCGGATCACTACCAAAGTTAATCATTGATACTTGTTGTCATTCTCAACCTTTCCTGCAAGTTTCATCCCAATCCGTTAACTACTTTTTGAGTTATTTTGCACACGGACAAACGAACACACAAACCAACGGTAACGAAAACTAACCTCCTCCTGTGGCGGAGGTAATAACATGATGAATCGAGGGAACACACTGTTAGTATGTATCAGATTGCAGATCCTATTTAAAATTTTTGACTGTACAAGGCGACATGTGAAGGATAAAGATGTTTGTTTCATTGAAGTAAAATATGGAAAGCAACATAATTGTAATTTCCACATTTGGTAAAATCAGTGGTTTACCTCGTGTCATGTCCCACAGTGCTCAACTTGTGTATATCATAAATATGCTGAAGTTGAATGATTAGTGTAGATACACAATGTAACCAAAGTTCTTTGTAAAAGGACAAGTGGTGTCCACAATATTTCACCATATCTTCATTTCTTCATTTCTTTCTAGGATGTTGCAATGAGTAAATCATGGGATACTAGCCAGAGTGAGCTTAAAACATTCACAGTCTAAATTCTATGTGGAAATCATTTTAAAAAATTCAAGCAGACTTTGGGAAGCTTCGTGAGCATTCATCAAAGTTATGAACAGTGTGTAGAAAAAAAAGAAAAAAAGATTGCTTGGCTATTAAGGCTACTGAGTAGAATGCAGAGTCCAGCTGATTTCTTAATCTCTGCAAGTGCAGCTCGATCCCTTGAGATGGAATATACAGCATTAGAGAGGCTGCGTAACAAGTGTGCATTTACAGGATGTCTTGTCTTTCGCTGTCTTTCCTAGCAGACAAAGCAGACAATTAGTCCTTCCAATGCAAACAAAACTGGCAAGCGGTCTCAAATGTATCTCTTTGCTTCTCTCCCTTTTCATCCTTTTCCCATTTCTATCTAATGCCTCTGTAACAGCTTGCCGCTAATTGGTCTCAAAGAGACCAAGCTAACTTTCCATCACAGCCTTACTGGTTCTTCTCTTCTCTCACCTCCACAGCCCTTGTCCTCCCCTTCCCCCCCCCCCCCACCTCTTCCCAACCATTCGCTATAAATGTTTACACTGAAAGAGTGGAGCTAATGTGTAGAGTAAACTGTCGCCGTGTCTGGGCCCGAGACTCCAAGGAAACGTTGCCCAGGGCATCCTATCCCCTCTCTGTCTAGCTCTTGATGGGATTGAATGACACCAAAGGGAGAAGCGCCCTGAGATGAAGAGGGTCCTTCTTATGCTAATTATCGGGGATCCCTTGACGCTCTACCTCTTTGTGAAACAGCAATGAGTTATCAGGATTTCGCTGGAGTAGTAGGCTTTTTTAGCCTTTCAGACTAGCGAGAGATGTAGGAGGAAACTGAAAACAGTGATTATTCTTTGCATTGTAACGAGGATTAGGAAAAAGGCGTTTGAAAGTTTAGTTCCCCTTTTAATGAATGGCACAACAACTCTAAACAGATCATTCCATAAGTGAAAATGGGGGACACTATGGTAATTAAGCAGTCACAGCCAGAAGCAAGTCTGATTTCTATATCAATAGTGGCATTTTCAGACTATAATCTGCACAAGGGATAATGAATACTGAAGTGCAGTAACAAGTTTTATCCACATTGATCTAGTCCTTTTGAAAATGGAAAAATAAGTACATTTGATGTGTTAAGAACTATTAGTTTGGTTCTTAAGCTCATCTGCTGCATTGTCATTGGGGATATTGGATGTGATCTGTAAAATCAGAAAGGTCTAGTCATAAATGCCTTTTAGAGGCGTGTACATGTCGGTAATTGATGCACGTTAAGGAAATGTAGCTGCATCCACAATCTTTGAATGTATTATTGTGTTTTTGAGAGGTTTCTTTGGGAGTCTCTTTGAAGGGGATTCAGTGTTGGTGTGAAATCTCTTTAAGCAACAAATTTGTGTGCACCTGCAACATCGAGTTGGAAAGGGTAGATTGGCTGTATCACCTCTCTATTGACATTTTCTTTGGAACAGATAGAGTAAACAGTTGAAAGAGAGAAAGAATGGAAGAAAACTTGCTTTGGAGAGGAGTGGAAACGGTTGTCAAGTGATGGCGAGAATTATTCACGCATGTTATCCCATCCAGAGGGGCTCTATTCGCGCCTTGTGTTTGCCGTAGTGCTCATGTGATGACGTGATGAGTCGTGTTTGCTTTCAGCGTGGACTTGTCTGGACGAGGTCGTCTCGCTGGATTTACCCCGGGACAATTTGGATGTTTCTTATTCCTCCTCCCCCACCCCCCCCCCCCACCATCCAAAAGCTGGCGGCGAGCTATTTCCTGGTCTCTTGGACTGTCCGTCATGGGACACCATGAGTTATGCAGAGAGAGGGCAATTATTATCGTAGAAAAGTGCGGTCATGTTTTCCGACCAAGTCTGAGCACTCTCCTTTATAGTGGGCATGAGTAGATGTTGCTTCTGAAAACCTGGTCTGTACAAAAAAGGATTGACCATTTGAGTAGGTGGCAAGATATTTTGTATGGTGGGTTAGATGGAAGCATCAAAGTTGGAAGCACCAGTCAGGACTGCTGGTGATAGGTGTTGTCATCGAACAGAAATATTGTTCTTTGTTGTTTGCACTGATGTGCTGGGTTTTAAAACTCTGTGATGTGTAGTATTCGTTTGTGATTTAGTTATGTTTGTTTCCTGTTCCCATTTTAGCTCTAATACATCAATGCTGATAGTGTGATATTACCAATCCTTATCGCGACCCAAATCCAAATCCCATTTGCTGGCTCCATTTCGTAAAGCTCTAGCCCCCCTTTTCAACCCTCATCTGCCTAATCCTGAGCCCCATAAGCTCAGCTGGCCTCTCAGACCAATATCTATAGCTAGAAAATTGAGCACATACTAGTCTAGCACATGGTACAAGATCAGTTTGACATTTAACTCTATCTGGATGCTGGAATCCTTAAGTAATTGAGTTCTTGAAAGATTTGTAACATGAATAAGATGAGAAAAAATTATTCTTATTTGACACAAAAACATATCAGACTATCTAAATCATACATATTATAGGGTATAGGGTATACAATCTTGAGTCATATAATCCACTATGAAAGAGTTGCATGGGTGAATTTCTCTGTAGGCGTGGAAAAATATGTTTTGGGTCAGTGACATTGATTTTCATTTTGTTGTTTTTGTTCTCTGAAGGAGTAATCATCCTTGTATCTTTTAATTTTTTTGAAGTTTTTTTTTAAAGCCATATTTTGTTTCTGGCATTTCTCCATTTTCTGTGTTTCTCCATTTTCAAATTTTGTGGCAAGGGAAAGTACCTATGAAAAATCCTGAACGAAATTTCAAATAGGTTTGCAAGAGCAATGAATTCATACTCTGAAATGGCTACAGCAAGAATATACCTGATGAGTATTCCAAGTGTCAGGATTGTCTTGTAATCCCTTCCTAGTAGTGAGTTACTTTGGAGTTTTTAGTTCCCATTTTTATGCATACATAGAGTGTCAGTATACTTCTGTAGATCACCTTTTCTCGTAAGTGGCACCACCACTGTTTACATTTTCTATGACTTACTTCATTCAGTTAGTAACTTTTAAGGTTTTAATCAGATATAGGAACTTGACATGATTTAAAAGCCAAGAATTTCTTTTTAAATACTGTTTATTTTTATGTAAAAACAAAATCTAACCCAACCTGAAGTATTTTTGTTTCTTTTGCTTTTGGTGATGCAAGGTCAGATAGGGATATGTTTATGCAAGTTTGTGTATGTGTATAAGTATGTTTGTGTACGTGTATGTATGTTTGGTCCATATGCTTGTGTGTACAGAGAATTTAGAGCAGTTGTCTAGGTCAATAGGAAGAATGATCATTTTTGGGCCTGGGACTTCTACTGAGAAATGAGAGAGAAAATAGAAATACTAGTGATGGCAATTGCTGAATGTACGATTACTCTCGTGGCAGATTCTGATTGCCATCGCTGGGGTGATTATCTTGACCATTTTAACCTCTACTGATAGTACTACTCCATAATAGCCACTTTTTTCAGTCGTATCTCTTGCAGTGTGAGGAATATTTTGTCTGTGTGAGGCATTTCATCATGGATTTTCAATATCAGATCAAGTGAAGAATTAGAAGACATTAATTTTTAGCGATACCCTCTCAGTGCTCACACTGAATCCGTTTCAGAAAATGATGTTAACATTTAATGAGTGCTAACCTGTGAAGGAATTCAACTAAAGTTTTCCATGCATTTTCTTTAACTCATTGAAGATTAGTCTGAGTGTACTCGGGCAGATGTCTATGGAAAGTGCATGTTATAGCAAAATTATCTTGTCCTCATTTGGTTAAGTTAGTATTTGTTTTTGTAATTAGCAAAGCCATGTTGATAAGAAAGATTGTAACAGAGAAATTTTCTGCTCTATAACTTTTAAAGCATATCACAGGATGTAGCGATATTTCTTTTGGCTTTGGGTTGTGTGGAATTTTCATCTCCTCCTCAGCGATAAAAGCGTTCTTGGCATATTTGCTCCCCGCATTCAGTCAGCTATTCATCATGGAAAAAATGATGGCATATGCAGCCCTTTGTACTTTGCGTACCACGGAGAGTTGTCAACGGCAACTGATAATTACCCTATCTGTCTTGCTAGGGGCGGTATCTCCTGCACTATGACACATTTTTCATCGTCGTTCATCTGCTAATTAAAAAAAGATAAAAGTTCTAAAGTTGCAGGACACTCATGCCGGGAGATGCAAATGTAAGCTGATATAATATCATCAACCGTGTATTCCTCTTTGGTATATCTAAGACTTGCACACAGTCATTAGTAAATTGCACCTCATCCATGCATGCATCAGCACACGTGAGGGTGGAAAGAATAGATGTTATTTCATTGGATTCCGCCTCATTTTCTTCAATGGATGATAATGCAGCTGTATTGCAATTGATGATGATTAGGGTCAGCACTTATAAAAAAATGAAGGTGAAGGTAACGAAAATCATGATGACAGTGTATTGTGATGGGGAGGATGATTGTCTTCTCATCATGGCTGTCTGGATGCTGTTAAAAAAACACCCTTAAAAAAACATAAACAACATGATACACCACATCCAATACTGAAGTATATTCTTCACTATGTTTATGTTACATTTCAGTAAAATATATATATTTTTTTCAAAAGAATGCATAATAAAATTTTATTTCTTGTCTCTCTCTCTCTCTCTCCGTGTAACCTTTCTCCTGTCTGTCTGTTTATCTGTATTTTATTCATTTCATCTGATACTTCTCCCTCTTTGAACGCTCTGTCCTTCTTCTCTGTATTTTTTCCCTTTTTCTTCCTTCTCTTTCTGCTCTCTCAATCATGTTTTTCCCTTCTGTCTCTCCTATATGTTTCCTCTCTCTCTCTCTCTCTCTCTCTCTCTCTCTGTATTGGATCACTCATACAGGGTTCTAAGAGACCTAGAGGCTGGGACTGAAGACAATCGCCCACTTTACTTAGAGGAGGAAAAGCAACAATTTGCCAGAGCGCGGTAAGCATATTTTACACCCAGTGTAAGAAGAAAAACGACTATTACTTGTGACAGGTCCATTGCAATCCCTTTTTAAAAGATGTCATGTATTTCTTCATAGTTCTTGGTGCAAGATTCTGATATTTCACAAATCTGTCAAATTTGTCTTTCCAAGAAAGCAAAATAATTAAAGCTGCAAACTCTTATTTAATATCTTTGTTTGCACAATACTTATTCTCAATTGTGATTAATTTTCCACAAACTGGACAAACTGATATTTCTGACAGATTTTCTGATACTTGCATAGCATAAAATGACTTAATTTGCAGAAAATTTCACTACCATACAGCACTCTTTTTCCTTGACAAGCGAGATTGTGTGTGTTTAATTTTTATTTCAAAGACCTCCCGTACTGACAATTTTAAAGTGAGATTAATCTTAACAGAACATTTTCTGTGTTCCTGCATGTGGTGAAAAGTAACTTGTTTTTACCAAACTAGAACTTCTAACCGAAAAGAAAGAGTCTTTTTAAAAGGCAAAATGCCACTTTTCATTATCACATCATTACAGAGAAAAAGAGTATCATGTATCTATGGAACTTTCTTGTCAATGAGTGGCAACCATGAAGTTATGCCCAGGAGAAATACTCTACTTTGTTAACTAATTCTCTGTTAATTTTGATTCTGCACCAAAGTTCATGTAGTCATCTTAGTCAAGTTAGTCAGCCAAACAGGACAGCCCGCTACAGGTATAAATTCTTTTTCTACCCTACTGGGAAAGTGTGAATCAACATATATTCAGTTTGCTTAAATCATTGTAGTTAGTTTTTTCCCTTTCATTTTTTTTCTGATAAATACCCAACATTAGTCATGATTACTCAATTAACACTTCAAACATTCTGGTCACTTTCACGAACCATTTGAGGTTGAATGCTCCATCAGCACAAAGCTACATATTTTTTCCCTTCTGCATCTGTCTGTTTTGACATTACTGGTATATCACTATCACATGAAATAGTATGACCCATGGTTACCAAAGTTTCAGTTTATCCAGTGCCTGGATACGGTTGCCATGACAATGGCTGCTCATCCATCATCTCCCAGACATTTTGCTGAACATACCTCATTAGAACCCCCTCCCCCCCTCCCCCATGCTGCATCAAACATCACTGTTGTCCCAAGCCATACACCTGCTGTAGCATTAATCATGATAATCCCTGTAGAGTAATTCCTGCTGATAGTGATGTTGTCATCTATTTATTGGAGGGGTCATTTGCCATTTAAAGGAAAAATCCACCCTGAAAATTAGTTTGTGCGAAGGAAGCAGAAAAAATTATAGGAACAGGACAGTGAAAGTTTGAGCAAATTTTTATGAAAACTAAAAAATTGATGATCTTTTTGAAGTTGATATCGGTCAAACAAAAATGAGCATTTCTGTGATGTCACACATGAACTCACTCCCATTTGCTCTGTACTGTACTGTACTGTCTCCATCAAGTAAATTTCTAATCATACATGCACTGTAATACAATCATTTTAAATATTTTTTTCTTACATCCATTCCATGAAATACTATATCCAATATGAAAAAGAGATATTTTACTGTAATAATTCATTGCTCCTGTTTACACAAGCTAATTTTCAGGGTGCACTACATGGCAGAGCTTTACCTTGCATACACTGTACACCTTTTCCTAATCTTATTGATGTTTGGATTAAGGCCATATGAAAAAGAAGCACCCTGATTACAAGTGAACAGTAAACAGCAATAATGGTTAAACTGTAAACCACAGATATGATATCATTACTCTGAAACTTATTATTTATGACATCTGATAAAATTGATTTTCCCAGTCATCGCTCACATTATGCGTCTTTTTTTTTTTTTTTTTTTTGGTTCAAATAAGGTAATACCATCTCTGAAGAAAATGACACAAAATGTCACCTTGGCATTACGGCAAGGTCATGTGTCCTTTGAGATTCGGCAACTACCAGTTTACCAAAACAAAACATCAATACTACTAATGGCCGTCCACTTTCATTCAGCTTAGAAGAAATGGCCATTTTTTTCTTTATCTACCCTAGACAGTCCATGATTCCTTGCTTAACCATTAATTAGCAAAACTGATGGATTAGAGTAGAAGGACATTGACTCAAAAGTAAGGTTGTGACCCTTCTGGTTACAAACCAACAATACATTTATTCGGTTTGATTCCCTCCTCCCCTCCCCCCACACACATCACTTTATAAATTTGTTCCTGGGGTATTCGCTGTCAATCATCATAATTGAAGTAGAGGACGATAATCAGATACATGCATATATTGCCACACAGAATAAAGCAACCCTTTTTCTAACTTGGTGTTGCCAGGGCTATGGTGTTCATTGATTAGGTTAAAGGGACACCAGTGTCTACAACAATATCAACAAAATCTGCACTAAGCAAAAGATTGCATGTAGAGAAGAACAAAATACTTTATTTCTTTTTTCTACAAACTGTATTTAATACAGTTTTTTTTTCCCTTGACCTTAACCCCCATATCATGTGCTAGTTATCCTAAGTTGAAGAAAGACTTTTTGTATTTTTGTTTTTATGAATTTTTATGATTTATACAAAAACATGACAATCAAATATAAAACTACAGTGTATAACTAAGTGTACAATACGGTTGAAGACTTTTTAGAGCAACTTATAAAGAAAAACCCTTTGTGAACAATAGGTTGTGTCACTGTGAGTAGATTAGTTGTGCTGTAATGAGGGCATCTCACACAAAGTTAAACTCAAATGAGTTCCTTCGAAAAGCTTTTAAGGTAAAATTATTTCCATTCATTTTTCAGCAATTAAATTATCAGTATACATACAACTAAGAGTGTCACTTCACTTTTCTTACAATTTTCAAAATACTTCATAAGCGTTGGTATGCACTGAGATAGATCCCTGAATCTTTGTTGAGTGTTACATGTGGTTGATATACTGAATACTTTCCATACTTATACCCTATGTTAATCTTTTCACATGAATATTGTTTTGATGTTTGATGCGAAAAAGAAGCATAAAAGTGTACAGAAGTAAAGTACAAAGTTTAAGCATAATTCTGTGAATTTTCTAAATAACACTTTGAATAACACTTAAGTTTTTTTTTTTTTTTTTTTTTAATTTCCTATCATCCTATCAGGAGCAGTTTCCCTAGTGTAAAGCATAAGTGTTAGTGGATACTGTGAAAATGATATTTACCTTGCATATTAATTTGTACAACCTTTATTGGATGATTTTATATCACTCTGCCATTAGGCTATTATTGAAATTGATGAAAGATTGATGGGACTAAACATGAGGGCTGCAGTATATGTGCCCCAGTTCTGATGCATTGAATGTTGATGAACATTACAACCACTTTGATACACAGTGTTCATTGATTTGTTATCCCAGAACTCAAGCAGAGAATTCTGATGCAAAAACAGACTGTAATGAGAGAAATATCTGAGATATGTAATTAAAGTGTTCATCTAATGTACAGAGAAGTCCTTGTATAATAATCCATAGCCCCAGTGGTCAGCTTAAGCCATTGGGTATATATATTCACATGTGATTAATGATTGCCAAGAGAAATTAATCTCCTCACTCATGCTGCCAAATGTGATATTTGATAAGTGTTAATTTCTACAAAGAATTTCATCGTTCAAATTCTGTCACTTTTGTTTTTATTCAATTGTTTTCATTAAGTATCTATTCATTTCTAAACACTGAAGTACATTAGTGGCTATTAATAACTAAAAAAAAAAAAAATACTTTTCCATGCTTATAATGGAATTTGAATGAATGGTCGTATTGTGAATCAAAATCAAAATCATGGTTGCATGTGTATCTAATCAGTGCATTTAAAATCTGAGTAAAGTCCTAGTAAGCTAATTGTGTATAGGAAAATAAATAGCAATCTTTTTCCAGGTCATTGTTTAATAATGTGGCTCTATCATCTATCATGTGCACTAGCAGAAGTGTGGCAGGATCATACTTATTTCATTAAACATATTAACAATATTTAAGGTATAAAGAAATTATTTCAGGAGATGATGATAACTTTGTTTTTGCGCATCCTGTGTGATGAATAGGTGTAGTGGTTCCCCGCCCCATGAAGATCTCTATCCATGAAGTAATAGGCATTGCTCAATGATTTAAGTCTAGTGTGTTGTCCAGTCATGACTTTATTGTCTTTTTCCATTACAGTAAAGCCAGGTTCAGGTGTTTATTGAGCAATGTGGGAAACTCACTCTCTGTGAACTGAATTGAGTAGCATTTAATACCATTGACTGTGTAAATCAATATTTGAAATTTGATTTTTTTTATACTCTTCTGGATAAAATTCAAATTAGCATGACTATCTATCTATTCAATGAACCAAACTTTGTCTTCACAGTGACTTGTGTTGATAATGTACAATGGTCCTTTCTTCTTTCTAGTTCTGTGGAATTTCAGCTAACCCTACTCATTTGTATGATTTTTTTCCTTCTCTTTCTCATCCTCTCCCTTCACAACTCCATCCATTTTTGTTGCTGTGTTGTTTGTCTTCGTCTCAATACGTCTCAATGTCTGTGTTTGTCTCATGGAATGGTGATGCCAACACGTACAGATCAAGGTAGGAAATGAACCGGTTTCATGCTAAATGTTGTTCACGTCGCGCTTGTGTATGGAAACTGGTAAAGCATAGCTGCCTGCAGTAGTGCTACTACCATCTTTTTTTTTTTTCTTTTTTTTTTTTTTAAGGAGTGGCATGTTTTGTGTATTCTTGTATTTTTGTTGCCATAGTGATTTGCATTTCAATTTTTTAACCATTATGTGTAACGAAGTAAAGCGTGATATCCTTGCATGAGAAGCAAAAGGAGGTTAACGAGGAGAGAGTCTGTGGAGCAAAGACTCTTCCCATTCCTTGATAAACAAAATGTCTGTCACACGTGGAATGGGTCAAGGTGAAATAATGGTTTCCCACGACTGTGGGGTAGAATCTGAAGCTTCTTCCATTACATTCAGCGAACATTCCATACAGACATTTTTAGGTTGGGTGAATGGATTTGGAATCTTTCTTCTTCTTCTTTTTTTTTTCTTTGTAGTGCAACAGTTGTTGTGCAGAAGAAAGGAAAATGCAGGAGAAAAATTTGATTTACTGAAAAAAAAGGAGCGTAAAAGTTTTGTTATTGCAAAACGAGTATGCTGTTATGCTGTAAAAAGAAAAAAAAATGGCATGAAAGATGCATTACTCTCCCCCCCCCCCCAAGAAAAAAGGAGAAAATACCAGACATTTACTTTCTTTGACTTCTCACAGCTCCTGATATCAATCTGTGCAAGTTCTGTCGTGCAAAAATTGATTCTATCAAAGTGATCATTCATCTCATCTGTGTGTTCATTCCACTGTATACATGCGCTGTTTCATTCGTGGCAAGTTGTGGAGGTTTGTTTCAGGGCGATGTTGTCTGTGTTGCATCGTTGCCGCGGCCTGCGTGGTGGCAGTCTGGTCATGCCCGTCATTCCACTCTAACTCACTCAGTGCCACGGCTTTAGAGCCATGGATGTCAGAGTTGTCAGAATGGCAGAGTTAATCATTGGTTGTGGCTTACATTCTCTGTATGTCTCCACTGGACTTTAGCAGGTGTTTCCAGCTCAGTGTATACAGACATGTATCTCTTCTTCCATGCTATGCAATGAGTGTATATATAAGCAAGGAATTCGGGGAATGCTTAGAACACGTGTTTAGAGTATAAATGACCAAAATAAAAATAGTTTTCAGTTATGTAATTTGATGACAATGGTGATGATGATAGTAATAATAGTATAATGATAATGATAAAATGAAAAAAGTACTGATGATGATGATGATGATAATAATATAATAATAATTATAATAATGATAATAATAATCATAATAGTAGTTTCAAGAATAATTAAAATAATGATAATGATAACAGCATTGACTATATCGATGATATGAAATGCATTTATAAAGTGTTAATTCTAAGTTTCTGAGAGCTGACACAAAGTAATAATGTATGTTTAGACAGCTGCAACGTTTTCATTAGATTGGCAGTCACGTGGCTGCAATGTGCATGACAGTTTTTCTTGCCTGATTCAATGTCCCTGTTACAACTGTAATTTCTCTGCAACATAGAATTAAAATATATCCAGGGCATAAATGTCATATATGTAACCACACGTGTAAAAAGCATGTGCATGCAGTCACAGTTACTGCTTTTATACTGTTTCATATTTAAAGCGAATTCTCTTTTCAAGGCTCAGTGATGAGGAAGAAGGAGTTTTTCCATCTTCAAGCACTGTGTTACAATATCAGCACGATGCATATCATCAGGTTAAGATGTGAAATTAGATGTACCCTTAAATTAACTCGGCATATCTAGCAGTAGCAAGCAACATCAAAAATTTCTTAATTAGGGCAAGTTCGTGTAAAGGAGGGTAATAGATTCTACCTTCTCCACAAAAGCCAACAACAACAACAAAAAGTTGTGGGCAAAATGCAGAGGGAAGATGAAGCTTTAGCTGGAAGCAGGTAGATTACAATAGGGAAAGTGCATTCTGACATCAACATTTCATTTCCACCGGTTGTCAGTAATCCCATGATGTCAAAAGCGTTAATAGCTAATTGGTGTGGCTGGGTGTAGTACTGCTGTCACAAACACTCAACGCCCCTATGTCATGTGGGTATATTGCACAATAATCCATCTGTACATTTTGTTGCGTCAAATGCTTGTCCAGACTTAAAATCGTAGCTCAAATGCGTGTACTTTCCAAACATGTTTAGGAAGCATTGCAAATTAGTAGTATTGATGGTGAATGCTCATTTATATTTGCTGTACATGGGATATCATATGTTTGGTGTTTAAGTACTTTTCATTTGTTTTCATGGACTTATTATGTGATCATTTCAATAGTTTGTGTTTTTACTAGAAAATCAAAGTGATACAACAGAATTATGCAATCATGGTAGTTGAGGAACTACAATACATCTTATGCATATGTTGTGAGGAATCATTGTTGAATGTGTATGTTTGTCTATGTGTTTGTTTTATGTAATATGGCCTGTGTATCTCATTTTTATGCTATTTGTGATGTTGATTTTTGGTATATAGCGTATGATGTGTTCTGCAAATAGTCTTCTACAGTGTTGGATTGGGGGGGGGAGGGGGCGCAACCAGTGCAGCCCCCTTTTTTTTTGGTAAAAAAACCCAAAGAGCACCAGAAATATTAGTTGCCCCCCCCCCCCCCCTTTATAGAATTTCATGAATTTCCCCCCTGTTCTATGAAATTCAAATGAGTGCATTGTGTGTGAGTTGGTACAATCTTTGTTATAGGAAAAGAGTGATTTTTGTCGAGACTGTGAAAGCAAAAGCAAAAGAAAAAAAGGCAAAAAATGGTGTGTTGGTGATTTCATCATGAAACAAAAACAACGCATGAACATTTCAAGCAAACAAACAAACAAATAGAACACAGTGCAAAAACACGACTTAGAAATACGAGACAAACTTAGCAAGACAGAATTCAAATAAAGGGATGAAAGAGAGGGAGGGAGACAGACAGACAGACAGACAAACAGAACTGGATGATGAGGAAAAATGTCACATTATGAATATGCTCAGGCAAAATAGAGTCCCTGTAGTAGAGGAACTACATATACAGGTAGATGAAAAGGTTAATTGGCAAATGAGGCAATGAAGAGGAAGGGCAAATATTGGCTTGATTATGCCAAAGGAAATACAGTTGGGAACCAAAGTGTAATAATTGGGAGTCTTACCTCCTTCCCACTTCTGAAACAAATTGGGGGTAAACAGTGCAAGTCTATCAGATCTGTCATCTGCCAGCCATGATTGCTTTCATTGCAGCTTTGCTCTATCAAAGGACTCAACAAATGCACACAGAGATCAAGAGAGAAACTATATACAGAGAGAGGGAGAGACAGACAGACAGGCCGACAGACAGACACACATACATAAAACAAGAGGCTTTTACCAAATTGTCTCTGGTACAATCCGGGGAGATGGCATTGAGGGGGGGGGGGGGGGGGGGGGGGGGAATTCTATCCCAAAGCTCTACCTTTTTGTCAGATGTCCCTGGTTACCTTCAGTGGAGAGATCTTCCACCCAGTCAGAGTTGGCAGACTTACCACAAAGATCTCCATTAACCCCCTTAGGACCAATATCTCAACATGTCATTCACAATATGTATGAATGGGTCACTATTGATACTGACAGAGTTAATCCTTGAAAAGAACAAAATGGAAAATAATTAAGCACTTACATAACATCCCCTCCCGACATGTAATTTAAGCTAATGATTTTTACATTGACCACAAAAGTGTTCCTGTGATTTCTGATTTCTGGTAATTCTACAGAAAGATGGTTCTTCAAATCCCCTCTTTTTTTTACAGCTGTACTTGTTTCTGTTTCTAGACCCTATTGTATTTTTTTTTTTCTAGCGACAAAAAGTCAATGGAATGATTAAGCTGTATTGTTTTTATTTAGCCGTCACTTCCTTTTACATTGGTAATGACAGATGCAGGATAATTACTGATGAATATATTAGGAAGACAAGATTATCTTATCTTGGCATTTATTTTAGATATGAATGGACCTGTGAAGTCTATTAAAATTATGATTATTAGATGAGCATTAACCTTGTCATGAGCTAGAAGAAGAGGGAGGGAGGTTAATCCTTGAAAAGAACAAAATGGAAAATAATTAAGCACTTACATAACATCCCCTCCCGACATGTAATTTAAGCTAATGATTTTTACATTGACCACAAAAGTGTTCCTGTGATTTCTGATTTCTGGTAATTCTACAGAAAGATGGTTCTTCAAATCCCCTCTTTTTTTACAGCTGTACTTGTTTCTGTTTCTAGACCCTATTGTATTTTTTTTTTTCTAGCGACAAAAGTCAATGAATGATTAAGCTGTATTGTTTTTATTTAGCCGTCACTTCCTTTTACATTGGTAATGACAGATGCAGGATAATTACTGATGAATATATTAGGAAGACAAGATTATCTTATCTTGGCATTTATTTTAGATTTGAATGGACCTGTGAAGTCTATTAAAATTATGATTATTAGATGAGCATTAACCTTGTCATGAGCTAGAAGAAGAGGGAGGAGGTAGAGAGAGAGAAGAGGGACAGAGACAGTGTCATTACATAGCACTGAATTATCTCGATTAATGCATATCGTTGGTGGGGTGACAAAACCTCGTATCTCAATATTTGGTGAAAATGGGTTTTCTTCATTATATTGAAGCTAGGAACCATTACTATGTAATTCCCAATCCTTATATGCCCATCTGCAAAAATAAAGTCGCAAATGATAAATAAATGGTGGCTGTTTCCATTGACTTACATGTTATGGCAGCCATGTTTTTAGCTCTCCTGAACATTTGACATTTTGAGATACGAGGTTTTGTCACCCCACCAATGATATGCTTGCCTGGGATATGTTTTAGCACAGTTTTCACTGTTTACCATTTACAATATATCAAGGCACGCTAGCTGCCAGACTGAACACAAACACCTTAATTGAATCCAAAATTGGATCTCACCCTCCGATCGTCGTCCTTAATCCCACCGCCAATTTTGCATCAGAGTTTTTAACTGACAGGGAAAATTAGAGGGGACAGACTGGAAATAGATCCGTGATTGTGATGTAAACAGGAAAGGAACTTTAACAGAAGGTGAAGAGATGTATTTTTGTATATATATGTCTCCATGAGGTGAAACAATGTTTCAAGTAGAAGTATAGAGAACAAGAGAGGTAGAGAGAGAGAGAGAGAGCGCGCTGGTAAGAGATGAATAAAAAGAGGGAAAGTCTTCGTTTGGGTTTTAAAAAAGGAAATCTGTGTCCTTAGACATTATTTAGGGCTAATGAGATGTCAAATCTAAGTTGGGAGTTGTTCATCCTCTTCCTATCCCCACCCTTGTCAAGCTTTCAGCTGCCCAAGTCCTTTCCTAACATATAGACCTAATTAACACGTAATGCCATCTGTCAGACTCATCTTGCTGTGACAACTAATCAGAGAGTTGCATGCTATTTACATCTAGGTATCTTCCGCTCTATTAACGTTAGAACAAGCAGAACGCTTTTTTTCCCCTTTCTGCAAAACTTTTATTGTTGTCATGTGTTTTTTTTTTTTTGTCAGTCTGTAATATAATGAGGTCATTATTTTTACTTTATCCGTCAAACCCCAGGAAGTTCCTTACTGTGGTTAAGTGCCAGTTTCTTATTTGATATTGTATGCTTGCTTATTGGTTTTCACTGTTAGTGTGCTATATAAGGTAGAGCTAAAGTATTCTTTTATTTGAATGATTTCTCTTGTTCGTATAGGCCTGTTGCCTTGGTTGCAGGATTTCAAAATGTCTCTTAATCGCTCCGTCCATGGCTGATTTAGAACTCGACATCACATTTTTCAGAATCTGTGCTCCTGCACCTCTCACAAATTGGCAATCTTTAGTGATTTTCTTTCTGATTTTGTTCCAATTTAACAAATGCAGCCAGTTCCATTGAGTCTCTCTCCAATATGAGATATTCAGTGAAATTCAGGAGTGTCAGTTTGATGATGACAAAATAGTAATATCTGCACTTAAAATTCTCCTGGAACTCAATGGCTAATACCATTTCTTCCTGAAGGGTTTTTCTTTTGTTTTTGTTTTTCTTTTGTTTCTTTGTTTTAAAATCAAATGGGATTGGAGTTTTTCATGCTATAATTGGTGAGAGAGATATCATATTTCCATTTTAAAACCCTGGCATAGATATCTTCACAAAAGGAAAATATTTGGGGATGAAACTGTGGAGCTTGGAGGACATTGCTTTTTCCTCTTCATGCATTTTGCAGTTCAGCACCCCCAGAGAATGATGGGTTCAGTCTCCTCTTACACCGCATCCATCCACCTCTCTCATAATGTCATTAAAAACATTCCATCCAAATCAATATGCATCCATGGTGACCTATGAAATATAGGTTGTATTCATGACATCCTGAGGATTTTACTTAACCCCCCCCCCCCCCCCAACAATGTTTGGTTTATTGAGAGTACCTCGTCAACCTGTAACTGAATAGTGAATGTTCTTTCCCATCCATTTATCTTCCCATCGTTTTGTCGGCTCATCATTTCATGCATCACTCATATCCATTCCATGGCCCACTTTCCCCTCAAATAAAAAATGAAGAAGAGAGAAGATATCGTCGGCTGAGAATGAGAAGGGCGTTAAGTTGTCTTGAACACTATGGGTTAGTGACAACTTAACGCCCTTATCATTTCTCAACAGACGATATGCTCTCCAATTCGATTCATTTTATTTTCATTATCTCATGATCATCCACCGCCATTAATACATCTTCACTCCATTTCTTTCCATTGGACTGGTCTTGGGTTGCATGCCTATGTGAATCATTGTCACCCATCTCTTCTTTGTTGTGTGCCCCTCCTCCACCCCCTTTTTTTTTTACCACGCCTTGCATCCATGCACCCCTCCTGCATGCACCTCACCCACACCTGCATGTTTCTGTCACACCTCAGCATGATGAACACTAGTCCACCAGCACTGCTATCGTCAGGTGAGTGATTAAATTACAACAGCAACAACAACAACAGCAACAAATGAACAATAGAGGAAAAGGGAGAGAGAGAGAGTGAGAGAGGTAGATGTATAAAAGGATAGAAAGAAAGATAGAATGGTAGATGATGCATAATTTACATGGAAAAATAACAAGTTTGAGTGAGCAAAGAAATGTGTATGAAAGAGTGAGAGTGGCATGGTGGCAGTTTATTCTTGTGGCCGGTAAGTGCTTCACACGAAGTGAAGGGGGGGGGGGGGGAAGAGGCATGTGTGCATCAGATTTCATGAGAGCATGGTTTGTGATTTGATCATATGATGCTTATATTAAGAGTTAAAAGTATGATGGATTATTAAAAGAATGATTACAAATTCATATGTTATAAATATTATAATATATCATAAATAATTTGATATTATGCCATGATGTCAAATACAACATACATTCGCAGTGTCTGTTTTCAGCAATGAGTTGATATCACTTCAAATTTTGTATTCCCTTATCAATATATCGTTTTGAATCCATATCTTGTAATGTCGTGTGAACTTACATTTTAGACACATATAAGCATGCATCTGCTTCACTGGATATGTGTGTGCTGCTGAACTATGGTCTTTAGATATTTTCTTATCATAGAATTAGGTTTTTTTGTGATAGAGTAAAAATTAGTTAATTTTGTATTGTGTTGCATTGTATTGCTGACAGCAGATTGTCATATTAGGAATTGATTTCTTCCTTGTGTTCCTTACTGCAATTTTTATGGCCATCAAAGTCGTCTGAATTTCTACAAAATAGTTTCTCTAATAGTAGACCATGTTTTGTGTAGGACACATTTAGAGCACCTGTTCATTGCGAATTTAATGTGTATGTATGTATGTATGTATGTGTGTGTGCATATGAGTGCGTTCACGAGAATTGACTTAGAACAAATTTGATAAAAAGAATGAAAGAATTGTAAAAGTACTCAGGGAATGCCAAACTCAGTAGTCAAATACAGTTTGCATTTGAATTACATTCATTTAGTACATTGTAGGTTTGCCAGGGAAAAGTTAGCTGCATTTCCTAGATTTCCTGCTTATCTTATACATAACTTCAGATTGTATGTTATAAGCTGGTTCGTAAGTAGCTCATGTACACATTGGTACAAATGACCTTTCTTTTTTCTCAGTTGGTTAGACACTTCTCTCATTTTCAAAGCAATATGATGCATGGGCTTTACCTGCTGTGACACTTCATGGACTTCATGTTCAAATAAAGAATGAACTTGAGTAGACCATGTGAGCAGAATAGTCCATCAATCAGCCCTCGAGGAAACCTTCATTTCATTGTTTTGCATTGAATGCATTAAAAGATTGCTTTATCATTGCCACATACAAGGCTTGCTGTCAGGTGGATGTACAGGCAGGCACCATTTACGAGGATTGCATGAATAATCATATGATAAATGCCTAGCCTAACTCAACAACCAACATGCCTCTTGGTACAAATGACCTTTTTCTGCTCATTCGCAAAGTGGAACTATAAACTGGCTTATTGTGTTGCACGGTGGGTTAGGAGCTTTCAAGCATTACACATTAATGATAGTGATATGACCTCCCTCTCATAGCTCATCTAGCTGGAAGCTGAAGGAGGGCAATAAACTTTGAGAACATTCTGGCTAAAGAGAGAGATGAACTTGGAAGATGGAAAAACGGAAACAGCCCGATAACATTTCGAAGAGCTGGCAATAACACAGCAGAAAGGCGAGGCCAAAATCACTATGAAGGTACAGGTGGAATAGGACACCACCGTAGAGGTTCGCGGTACCTCATCTTACACAAACTTGGGAGGGTGAGGGTGATGCAGTCTGACATGCCACAGTTCATGTAAATGCATGCGTGTATGTGGGCGAGGTTACATCATCGCGCGTGCAGCCAATTTGAACTGGCACGGCAGACGGATGAGGGATAATTTTCAAGATGAAGAGAGAGAGAGATGAAAGGAAGATGAGGGAAAGACGGAAGGACAGATATCGATAGGTTGATAAAAAGATAGATGGAAAGTGATAGAAAGTGAAGCATTTAAGAGGGGCATTAAAAAGAAAGGAACTTAGCAAAGAAAAGTGATTGCATTGCCAAGAAAGGCTCAGAGAATCTTCTTAAAGCTGATTGAGAGAGATAGATCTATAAAAAAGATAAACATTCTCAGCCACTGAGAGCTGGCTAGATTATATTGTAGCGCCTTTCTGGCTAGTAGAAGATCTATGATGATTCATGGCATGCATTGGGCATGGCATGACATGTGGGTATGATGTCCTCTGTGTTCCAGAGAAACTGTACATTGTTGGGATGTTACGACATGCCTTCAAAAGATAACTAACCAGAACTAGAAGCAAAATTTAGAGAACATTTCCTTTTGCTAATTCTTGTCAAATTGCACATCTATTCAGTCACATCAACTCGGGTTTAAATTTGGTAGAAATTTTTAAAGATTTTGATAGATACATTGTATTTCTTGCTGATTCAGTCCATTTGGGAAATTTACACACAAAACTGGCTCCATGTTCTAACTGGAAAACAATTCCTATGATCGCCTTTTCAATGTGGGACCGGTTAACAGTATATCAGCCAAAAGTACAGTAGTGTAAGGTCAGTGTTGCTAAGGTACCCTGGTTTTTAAATTTGGAAGCCATAAAGGGGTTATTTTACATACTTCTTTTATCCGACTTACACTTGAAGTTTGATGCTGAAATTAGCTATGCCTATAGTATAGGCGTAATGCCTCAGTATCAGTGAAATTCAAGAAAATACTGACACCTCTGCAATTTGACAAAGTGGAAGATATTTATTGCATTCAATCCAAAGTGAGAATCAAAATATTTGTGTTTTCTGTAAGACTCTGTTGTTCAGACATCTGAATAGCTTGGGACATTGCCATTGTAATGGATAAATCAGCAAAAGGAATTTATAATATTATTCCTGAAACTACGAGCAATAAATGGGATGATGGCTCATTTAACCTTTCCTTTTTATGTATATTATCTTTGAGGGGGAAAGTGGGTCGGAAAATCGATGACCGCTATAGATTTCACCTGGACTGTTGGCAGTGATCATGACAATGATCAGATATTATTATGTTTGTGAGGATTCCCATTGCCACGGCAACGTTGCATCAACATCATACCGACGGCACGTCACATGATTTCATCTCTCGTCGCGATATTGATTGGTCGATGCCGTCGGAATAGGCCCATGCTAATTGACATTTATCGTCTGAGCTTGTTGCAGGGGATTCTATGCCAATACGTCTCTGACATTTGACTGGTATTTATTTGCTTGTCCTTCCATTGCATTTGATTTTTTGCCCCCCCCCACCCCCCACCCCCCCTTGTGTTTGTTTGTCCTGTGCATTGTTTTAGCATAATCTGTAATTTGTTGTACATATCTTGTGTTCAACCACTTGAAGCAAATTATAAGCATTTTTTTTTTTTTTACATGGGTGTGCTAACAGCTTGTTATGCCCATCACTGCTGTTGAAATTAGCTTTCATCCAGGTGGTATGAAAAAGCAGAAAATGCAAAAACAGCATTTGAACATCTATTATAGGCGATTTAGAGAGCTATTTCTGGAGGAATGCTGAACATAAATGCAGGACTCTTTGAATGTGAAATTGATTTCTTTCATTTTTTTTTTCAGGCAGCTAACAGATTTTAGCAATGGATCAATTAATGTGATCCATATGGCTATTTTCGAATTCCATCAGAAAGGAGTTGAAATCCTCTTTCAAATCAAATTGTAAGCAAAATAAAGAACAATAATATAAGCCAATAAATATCTTCTCTGATACACACTTCTCTAACGAGAGATGTTTATGTCCTATTGGTATGTTTATGATCATTCATATAAACTGAGTGTATTTTAGAAATACTTCATTTCTTCCTCACTCGTGCCATCAACAAAGTTGCAAAAGAGCAATATAGGCTAGCTGCATGATTTTTCCTGCATGTCAAGTACTTTTCACTTCCCTTCCAGCATCATTTCAATTTGTCAGTATTTTTTGCTCCCCATGCTGTATGGGCATCATTTCGGTCACATGGAAGGTAATTACTTTAGGAAACCATATATGCAAATCTTCCTTTCATACGGTGTGTCACAAAGGCCTTGCATGCTTCATTTTTTCTATAACTTTCCCTGCATTGTATTGTATAGCACCTCTTCTATCGATTGCATATTTTCTCTCCCCCCCCCCCCCCCATGGCATGATATATTGTATCATACTTCCATTTCATCATTCTAATCATGCAGTCATTTTAGCATAAGTGCATTAAATTTAAGTCGCAGTCCTTCCCGTTGCATATCCCATACCTGCTTGTGTATCTGAACTCATCTGCGCAAAATGAAAGCTCCTATCTCTTTTCTTTTCTTTCCATCTTGGATATATTCTCGATGGATTGAATATATTTTTCAACGAAATGCAATCAGCGTGCAATGATGAAATGTGTGCATGTATTTCGTATTGCATGTGTATTAAGGTATCGCAAAGTGAAGTTTCTTTTCTCGCTCCAGACACAGTTCAGTGTGCGGTGTGTGAATATCTCATGAAATTCTCCCATAAGCATTTCCATTGCCTACATCATACACCCATGCATATTCAAATTCACTATATATTTATATATTTGTGTGTAATGTGATTGAAAAGTATGTGCATTTTTTGTGGCATATGTAAGTATACATGCATATTATATATGTTATGTACCTAGGTGTATATTTGTGCATTTGTATTATACTCATTGCATTTAAAGTGAATGAGTTCAGTTTGTTTCCCAATTTTCTACACAATGTTAATTCATACTCTTCATGTAGTACGTCTCCTCCTTCTTTGTCAAAGTGTAATCTCTACATCAGGGGGGTACAATCATTTACGATATCTTATTTTGCCGCGGGCATCGCTTCTCCCACAGAGGAAATAGATATAAATGTTAAACCCCTTTGGTGCCAGGGACTTTGTACAGTGTGTACAATGCTATGGGCTTTTCAGTGCCAATAAACACTCAAGGCACACAAGGGTTAAGAGCCATGTAAGAAGTACATTCAGCCTTGAGACGTTGTAACTAATTGTACTGTACATGCGTAGATAAAAAACCCTCAAATATTTACACTTCTTGGACAACCCCAGTGATGCTATCAAATCCCGACACAAGTGATTATTGGATCTTATCCATTGTGTTCACCCATGTCCTCTCTTGTGACACAGTGTTAGCCAGATAAATGAGTTACACAAAGCAACCTGCATTGACCCCACAAATCAGTCTGGTATTTCAGCTTTTATCTAAAGCTTTTAGTGACATTAAAGATATGCCCTGTCTGGTGAGCAGTAAGGCAGTAGATGGTTTTGATAAAAAGTAATGGTTTGAATCTATACTTGGCTTCAAAATTAGTTATTAGAGCTAAAGTTGGCACTATATTCAAGTGGTGTGGATTTGCTAAAAATAATAAATAAAGTAGATTTGCAGTCAGTTGTTTGGTAATTGATCCATATTAGCAAGGCATATGAACAACTGACAATGCAGTATCACTATCAAGTTGATATCAAAGGGTAAAAGAGCAGCCACCAATCAGTTTAGTTACGGGATGATGGTGTATTTGCTGTATCGTTTTCCTTTTTTACACTGTGTGACTTAGTAGGAATAAGATAAGACAACCACTTAAACCTTTAACCACAAACAGAAGTTTTTCATAAAGGGACGAGTATCAAAACTGAAGTGTCTCATGTCATGGCATTGTCATTGTTCATCAACTTTGGTATTAACCTGAATATTTTTTGAACATGTGAACTATTCTTCAACTTTTGAGGATCCACTGATCATGTCTGGTAATCAGAAAGCTTGATAGGGTCCATTTTGCAAAATTACATCATCTTTTCTCTCTGCTCAGTGTCAGTATCAATTTTTTTTTCCTCCTCTCTCTCTCCCCATCACACACTTACAGATTCAGGCATGCTGTGGTGCGGTCCATGATAGGGGGTAAGAAGCATTTCATGGCCCAGCGGATAGCAGCGGGCGGGGCCGTTGGGAACCAGCCACGCCTACTGGCCCTGGTAGACAAGGTGCAGGCGATGCAGAAGTCGAGTGAACTGGCCATGTCAGGTGCGCATCTGTTAAAGCAGTAACTTTGGTTTTCTGCCAGTCCATGTGTCTATCCTAGAAATTGTCTTCCATGCCGCCCTATCTATTTGATATTTTTCAATACTCTTATGATCGTAGTATATATCCTTGTCATACATAAAGTCCCCTCAATAGCATTTTCTGGTCTATTACATTTAACAAATGAAGTGCTATGCAATCACAAGGAGTCAGGTGATAACCTTTGACCCCTCTCCTGCGTCAGAAGTCCTCTCCTGTTGAATGGAAATGGCTTCCTTTTTTATGAACTATGAGTTTGCAATATGATATGGGTGTGTCTTTGTAGATAATTGCAATCTTGTCCACGAAACGGGTGCTTTTCATGAAATATGTTAACGTGTCATTACAGCAAAACATCAATGCTGTGAAATCTGCAGTCCCATGAGCAATCTGTTTCTATACGATGTCAGTAGGATTTTTAGGTTTCTGCTCCTATGAGGGTTGATGCCATATAGAAAGCAGGATTTGCTAAATGCAGATTTCATGACATGATTCAGCACATTTCTGCACTACTACTGCTGCTTGTGAGATTTTGGCTGTTACATACACGTCCTACCTCTCTCAGTTAATATCAAACTTGACCCATTTGCATTCTTTTCTTTCTCTTGTACAGATGACTTAAAGGGGAAGTTCACCTTTGCCCTGCCAAATTACACCGTGTTGGAGAGTGCGGGCAAGCTGGAGATCAGCGTCCTCTTCCACAGGGCAACACCGTAAGTCCAGATATTCCCCTTTCTCTCAGTGTTGTAGTTCTCCCGTCAGATCCTCAGTTAACAAAAAGCGAGCAAACAAAACAACAGAATTATTAAGAAAGGAAACCTATACAATGCACTTCATCAAAAAATGTGGAAAAAAATTGAGGTGCCCTAATTGCTGTAGTTTTCCTCTGGATCTAGTAATCAAAGGCCACTATTTTTTTTTTTCAGAATTTTTGTTGCCAAGTAGTGATTTTGGCAGCTAGTGAGATTTGTGTGAAAATGTCTTTTGCATTGTTTACTTACCGACAAAGTTAATTAGTGAGCTCTATCCCAGAGAACATACCTGGGGGGCGTTTCATGAAGGAACTTGTCAGATAAAATATCTAACAAGTCAATTATATCCGACAAATTTTGAGAAATTCTTTAGTCTGATTGGCTGATTTCTCTGAACTTGTCGGATATAATTGACTTGTCGGACTTTTTATCCGACAAGTTCCTTCATGAAATGCCTCCCTGGTCTGTAATCTCTCTTTCTCCTTGTGATATTGTCTTATCCTGTCTCTCCTGTCAACAGAGCCCCCTCCCCCTCCCTATCTCTCCCCTTCCCTCCAAAACTTTTTTCTTCCCTCCCCTCTCCAACCCACCCACCCCTCCTGCCATCCTCCTCTCCCCTCTACCCCTCCTATCCCTCCTACCCCACCCACCCCTCCCTCCTTATCCCTTACTTCCTTTCCTACCCCTCCCCTCTTCACCCCTCTCCTCCCCCTCCCCTCCTCTCTTCCCCTCCCCTGCTATCCCTCCTACCCCACCCCACCCCTCCTTCCCTATCCCTTACTTCCCTTCCCCACCTCTCCCCTCCCATTCCTCTCTTCCCCTCCCATCTCTACCAGGCCCCTTCCATCCCATCCCTCTCTACCCCTCTCCACCCCTCCTCTCCCTACCAGGCCCCTCCTATCCCATCCCTCTCTACCCCTCCCCTCCCTACCAGGCCCCTCCCCTCCCATCCCTCTCTATCCCTCTCCACCCCTCTCCTCTCTACCAGGCCCCTCCCATCCCATCCCTCTCTACCCCTCTCCACCCCTCTCCACCCCTCCTCTCCCTACCAGGCCCCTCCCATCCCATCCCTCTCTATCCCTCCCCTCCCTACCAGGCCCCTCCCCTCCCATCCCTCTCTATCCCTCTCCACCCCTCTCCTCTCTACCAGGCCCCTCCCATCCCATCCCTCTCTACCCCTCTCCACCCCTCTCCACCCCTCCTCTCCCTACCAGGCCCCTCCCATCCCATCCCTCTCTACCCCTCTCCACCCCTCCCCTCCCATCCCTCTCTATCCCTTTCCACCCCTCCCCTCCCCTCCCCAAGCTCACCAACCCTTCCCTCCCCAAGCTCACCAACCCTTCCCTCCCCTCCCCAAGCCCACCAACCCTTCCCAAGCTCACCAACCCTTCCCAACTCTGTTTCTTCCATTTCTAGCCCAATCTTTTTTTTTTAACTTTATTACTCATTCTTTCCTCTCTCACCCACTGCGACTCTCTCTATCATTTCCTCTGTCTGTGTGTGTCTGTCTGTCTGTCTGTCTGTCTGTCCAGCTGTCTGTCTGTCTGGCTGTCTGCCTCTCCTTTCACTTTTTAATGAAATTAAATATTGAGCGTGTGCAAGTTTGTATGCATGAGTGGCTTGGCATCAGAGAGTTGGAGGGTAATTAATGACAGAGCTGACTCTTTAATGAATGAACCCAATATTTCTGAGTTTACCAAAGTATACCCTGCTGTTGCTAGGAGAGACTGTGATGAAATCGGAAGAGGGTTTGAGCTGCTCGATAGCCAGAGATTAAAAGAAATGACAGTCAAAATGAAGAGCTCTTCGAAGATGTGCCCGATGAAGGGACGACGGTCAGATCATTGTGACAATTTTGGTGATATCGGCTTGGACTGGTGATTGTCGATTGCTAGGTAGCCGATATCTGCAATCATTGATAGGCGGTTTGAACGACTGCAGTATATGTTATGTCCATGCACACACTTCAAACTACTCTACTTAGATTACTTCATCAAATTTGTCACAAAAAGCTTCTTCAGTAGGTCCATCTTATGCATACGACTTGCTATCTTTTCCTTAAAAAAAAAACAACAACAAACAAAATATCTGAGTTCTTCAGTAATAACAGATACTTGTGCATCCAAACACTGATGGATAGTAATGAATATATCGTTTTGCACCATTGAATCCATAGCAACTGCACATGGAGGATTCCAAATTTTGCTTTGTGACTGTGGGGAATACAGGGCAGGGACTATAAACTACCTAGCAGCTTCAGAGGTCAATGCAATCAGCTGAAAATATACTATAAAGCAGCTCCCGCTAATTTTCTCTGAATTCTGTGTGATACCACTTAATTTTCCCCACGGGGAAAATGAAATTCTCAAACAGTGGCAATGAAACATTATTGATGACTCGCCATTACAGTTGGGGGAGTAGAGGGAAAGCTGTTGGGAAGCAAGCGTGTACCTTTGAAAACCAGGGGAAAGTCACCTGTGAGCAACCAGGCCAGAGTAGGAAGGGGAAGGTCGAAGAGCAAACGAGGGTGAAAAAAAAAATGGTTTGCTGAAAGACAGCAGACTGACAAGAAAGCGTGTCGCAGGTAGTTTTGAGATGAGTCGTACTTGTGCCAGATGTAAAGGGCACTTCTCCCCTGGGGTCAAACCCTTCTCAATGTAGATTTTATGATGAACGTGCTTCTCATTTCACGGTGAAAATTATGCCTCTCTCTCTCTCCTTGTGTTGAATTTTGCCTCAATCCTCTGCTGAAATAATGGAAGTGAATTAAAAGTTATGAAAGTATGGTATTGTGGAGGAAGTGTATTTTCCTGGTGGCAGAGTATACATACCTACATAAGACATACTGAAGATTATTGTAGTGCTGTTGTGTAAGTTGCACAATGTCCTGGCACTTGTCGGTAGTGCAGTAAATCTCCTGGACTGTTCTTCAAAAGAAACAAAACTCTTACTCAATGAAGTGCTGGATGTCAACTTTGACGACCATTTTCTGCCAAGTTGAACCAAGTGCTTTTTGCCTCGGGTCAAAGTCACCCTGATATTAATGCTCTAATCTGTTATGACTAAGCACATCATAAGAATGATGGGCACATTGTAAATTGGCAGCAGTACAAATTACTGACAGTGGTACGGCATGCAGCAGACTCCTACAGATCTCCTGCCATGCTTTTGCATTGATAGGAATATTGTTTTTAATTGGACTCGTGCTGCCTGAAAGTTGACGGGATGTCAAAAGATGGCAACAAATCCATAAACTCGCTGTGCGGCAACATCCCGTTCGTTTGCTAGAGGTAGAGGGCAGCAGGTGTGTAGAGATGAGGTGAAATCAATGCTAGATATGGGCACGTCAGACGACACCCCAGCTTGGATGTCATTGATTTTGCTGACGTACGACCAGACAGTCGACTTACGTAATCACTTATCACTTGCGATTAAAAATGATTGGGAGGCTTATTAGGTAGATGATATAGAATAAAGATAAAGAGAGGAAAAAAAGATCTTCATTCCTTCCATGATGTCCTAGTAGCAGTGCCATTTAAAATATATGGAGGAATAAGTATATGATGTGTATATGTTTGTGAATAGTTCACCTTCTGCTGATGTTGAACTGTTTCAATTACATTTCTAAAAAAAAAAATGAATTTTTAGTAAATTGTGATGATGTAAGTCTGAATCCAAAATTATATCACTCCATATTCACAGATAACAAAGTATATTCGCTGACCAGCCAAATTTAGCATTTTTCAGGCATAAAATAGAAGAAATTACTAGACTCACTTGCTAGAAATAGAAAACTGGACGGACATACAGTACACTCTCATTAGAACGAACACAGCCATAGCGAAATTCTCATTACAACGAAGTAAAAATTCAGTTCCCAAAATTATCATGTACATATCTGTATGTACTTTATTGTTAGGATATGATAAGATTTCAATAAAATGAAAGAAAGCCACCGATCCCGAGGACTTTGTCATAACAAGGGTCCACTTTTTGTAAAGTTACAACTGTAGTGGTCTTAAAGGTAGGGAATCCATTTGCATGCCTTAAATGAAGAGTTGTGTAAACACAGTGGTATGTTGAAGAGAGTATAATTTTAGAAACTCTCATAAAGTATTGAAAGTGGAAGGTAACATTTAGTACATCTTTATTGACCGTTTGATTTTGAATTGAATTTTTTTCGGGGCTCACCGTAAATTCCAGTACATTACTAGGCTACCTTTGCAGACCCATGCACTGCATGTGTGTCCATCATGTATATTTTGTGAATAAAGTTCATCAAAACTTACAAACATTTCTACATACATTCTTGCCACACACTCTATATGTTATTACATCAGCTCTTATACTTTTAGATTTGTGTTTATAGATAAAAAAATACAGAAGACTGCAACAAAAAGGCTTAAGTGTGGCTGACACACAGAACTACTGAGTAGTTGAGTTTTGTGCATTATTCAAATTGTAGATAACTGTTGACTTCCAAATTTCTAAGCAGTGGCCTAGACAAGTCCCCTGAGGTTCATATTTAATGTTTTGCTGCATTTTGGGAGTTCTGTAAAAGGTATCCCCTACCTTTAAGATTTCATGATAAAGATGAGGGACTGTTCTAATGATACACACTGATGCATGTGTAGGAATAAGGAAAACTGTATTTTTCATGAAATATATTATCATCTCTGTACATATCTCTGCCCCAAAAATTTTTACACAAAACATGCTGTGAGCTCCACGCAGGCAAAGAAAATATATTAGGTAACATAAGTCTTTTACGATGATCATCATTCATGAAAGCTCATGTGAATGTACACAGATATGATATGCTACTCAACTGGGCTTTGGCATATCATGCTGTGCGGAACATTATGAAGAGTCCTTAAAATGCAGAAAATAGCATGCTAATGGGTTTGCATGCAGAATACAGAAATATATATGCGTATGAGTATATATATATATATATATATATATATATATCACATATTATTGTGGGAAAGGGATGAAAAGAATATGAAATACAAGGAACAGAAAAAAGTGAAGATATGCGTGGAAGTGAACTTTAAATGCATGCATTCATGTCACACACAATATCTATCACTCTCCCTGGCCGTGCTTGCCAGCAGACAGGTGAGCGTTTGTGGGGACCGACTGCCGTTATTGAACACCGAGCATTTCTAGCCAGAGTATACCATGTACGCCACTGTGTATATATGGCATTAAGCAGGTTGATAATGGATTATTGATTGGGCAGCCTGGCTAATGCTGGCTGTTGCCGTGTGCGACGAAAGTGTTTGTGTGGAGGGGGAGAAGAAAGGAGAATGGAAGGGGAGGGAGATAAATGGAGAAAGAAGAGAAAGGAGAGGAGGGATGGAGAGAAGGGAGGAAGCATTCGGGGAGAACAAACTCAATCAAATCGTTCGTTCCCTTGCACAATCGCAAATCCTTTTGCCGAGTATCTGGGGCTGCAAATCATCGGGCAAGGGGTAGGAACACAATTATTGATTGCCATTTCTTGTCGGCAACTGTCATAAGTGATGTGGAAGAAGGGTGGCACTCAGGTGACTTGGCATCGCCTTCTCGCGGAGGTTGCATGTTCCACTTTTTTCCTCTTTTTTTTTGGTTAGTCTGCTTGTTCGTATATCAATCGTAGATTCAAGAACGTATTCGAAGGAAGTTCTCCAAGGTACACGCTATAATCACCATCACTGTCCACAAAGGATGAATCCATCTGAATGGCTGTCTTTGTAGGCTAATGTTTCTTGCTGGCGTAGATGAAATGGCAAACGTTCGGTCATTATCTCGAATTTCAATCAGAGCACTCGGCTTCAAGGTGAAATGACTGCAATGAGTGGTGTGCGTCTCCATACAAAAGGACTTCTTGTGGCTTGTAAGGCCACGTGAGGACACTAATATTGTACATAATGGGTTGATACACCAAGGAAAGGCATATCCTGTCATTAGTGAGATTAAATCCTTACATAAACGGTCTTGTAAATACCGTGTTTTCAAAACTTGAGGCTGGGAAGACTGTAAATGCTTTGGAAAAAAAGGGGGAATTTCCAAGTTGGCATTTCATTCGTCTCTGTGATCTCGAAAAACAATCTCCATAGCAGCGTTGTATACGTAGCGCACATGTGATCATTGTTTTCTGAAAAAGAAAAAAAAGTGCTGTGTGAGAGATGTGATGTGGCTGGCCAGTTAAGCCAAATGTGTGCTGAACATGCTAGGGAGACACTAGAAAAAACCAGGATATATGTTTAAAAAAAAATCCTGTTATACACATGTGATATCTCTGGTTATGGTTGTAAAACAGAAGTGCAAGAAGTGTATCATACAGTCTGTATGCATGATAGTGGTTTTGCATAAAAAGTCATCTTTTGCTTCACGATTAAATGCTGAAGAATATATAAGGATCTACATTCACCGTGCAAGTGATAAGTTTGAGCATTATATGGATAGGTTCCCTTTATCAGACACTAGGAAATTGACACAGAAACAACAAAAAAAAAACTGTTGCCTCAAATTTAAGTGTAATATCTGTATCATATGTGAAGTGCATTTCATGGTTGTCATGCATAGAGATCTCTTCTCTTACAAGGTATGAGGGAAATATATTACCCTCCCCTTCCCCTACAAAAAAAAAAGAAAAAGGAAAAGAAAAAATAGGTTATAAGGAGGATGGGAAGAGGGCTCCGATAGACAGTCAAGTGTCACACGAGATGCATCAAAAGGTCAAAGGTGACGGGGGTGACAGCACATCGTCAAAGAGGTGCTACGCAACGCCCCTGGTAAGCAGTGATAACAGTGACGGTGATGTATCATTGATCGTGCATCACACCAGCATCACGCAAGCAACACCAGCAGAAATGGGGGGGGGGGGGGAGGGGAGAGTCCCTACTAATGGACAAGCATGTCTATAATGTATTGTTTCTGCCGGCAAGGGAATATTTTTTTTTTCTTACCTTGCGGTGACAAAAAGGGCCTGAACATTATATCCAGCTATGTGGTAGGGCTTGGAGAATAAGACAGCAAGAGAGCGAATGAGATAGCAGTAGATCCCTTTGCTGGCTGTGAAGGCAAGAACTCTTTAGTAATTGCTGTGAGACAACATCATTCAGTATATGTGTACTTAGTTATAATTAGTATAATTAGTATATCTCCATTGCATTGAGTGGCACTATTTGTTTATTGTTGTTAGAGTTTGCGGGTAAAAACTTGTACATATGCAGACACAAAGTTGCTAGGCTTCAGTGCCTGGCTCCTGCTTGTCACTATGAGCTTCAGTGTAATCTTCTGGTGTAGAAAAGTACTAGGAATCATTAAGTAACATATGGGTGATTTGGGGGCGTTGGTGTACACATTGAGCTACATTATTTCAGATGTAAACATGGTGATATGTCATCTTTGATAAAGACATAGTGCTGTGCATCGTTCAGGTGTAGACATTGTGCCACATTATTGCTGGTGTGGGCATTGTGTAACAACATCTCTCATGTAAAAATCAGGCTATATTGTCTTTGATGTAGACATTGTGCTACATTGTATCTGGTGTACAGTGCATATGCCACATAATAATATCAGTTGTAGCCATTGTGCTCTGTGTGGACATTGTGTCCTACCTCAACCAAGGAGGTATGAGAGAAGTCATACCTCCTTGCCTCAACACTGCATTGTGAAAACATTGTACTATGTATCATCCTCCATTAATCATATACTCAGATAAAGTATTATTAAGTAACATTTAATTCCAGCTATGAGCTTTTCAGGAGTTAAAACATGAAATACATAAACAATCACAGTTTATGTCAAATATGGAAGTTTACAAAAAGTGTACAGAAAGGAGCCTGCTGAAGAGAATGAATGTGAAATATTCTGTATTACTGATTATTTTCTTAAGAATTTAGCTGACATCTGGGCCCCGTTGCTAGAAACTTTGCGTTTAAATGCAACTTGCAACTGATTGTCACTGGCCAATCAAAATCATTGTTGCATGCATGTCTTCTTAATAGGGCAGACCCTGAGCCAATCAGAATGGTTGTTTCAAAATTAGCTATCATTTGCAATTGATTGCAACTTTCTTGCAACGGGGCCCAGGTTTTTTTCTTATAAGATTGCTTCCATTTACGTTGGAACAAAAAACAAAACAACATGTAGCAAATTAAAATTCAAGGAATACAATTGTTGAAATATTCAATTCAATTCAATTCAATTCAATGAAGGTTTATTGACAATAAAAAAAGAACATGCAGCTCATTAGCTGAAATTGTTCATTTTACAATTAAAACAGAAATACAACATTGTACAAAATAGATATATATATATGTGAATTTGGCTATTGATATGAATATGAATCTAACGGAAACACTGTACAAACAGATAAAACATTGATATTTCATAACCCGCCTCAAATCCCTGAATTTCGAACGAAGACCCTAGAATTCCCATGGAAATTATCAACAAACAGTACATGCATAAATATTTTCTTTTTCGCTGATTAAAACCTTTGACCTCTTAACCCTCAATAAAAATGCATGTATTAAAATTATCAATAATGGAGTACGAATACTGAAAAATATTGCACATGTAAAGAAACAAATGATTGTAAAAAATCATTGAGTAACTGAACTGAGCAGGGAGTAATTAAATTTCTGAATAAAATAATTGAGCTTAATTATCGATACGCATCATAAACACAATCATATGAATGTAAACAAACTCAAGGCGCCGTTATGGCACAACATGTGGTTCTCAAAACAAGTCTAAAGCACATTTCAAATATAAAGCAGTATTTCAACACAATTAACAAAGCATTAAAAAAAAAACAGTGTATTTATCACAAAAGGTATTGAGTGCTTCCCACCCCCACCCACCAAGTCCAAATCAATGAACATCCAAGTTATTAAATAAAAAACAAGATATCTAAAAATCCAAAAAGTTTCAACTTACACCGAACCTATCACAAATCCATGCATCAAAACATAAAAGAGAAAAAAAATCAGCACCAAACATCAAACTTACAGCATCCAGCCTGACCCTTGACCCTTGACCTTTGACCCCATGACCTCAAAACTCTCAAGAGAATCAATGATGGGCAGATATATGCATTTGAAATTGACCTTGACCTTTTGGACATGATATGCATGAAATTTACTATTAAAAACACAAAGAGAATACTTTACAAAAAGTCAGGAATATTGCACATTGATGAGTAGAAAAGTCTACAAACCATTGAGTATCCTCACTAAGCAAGGGATTGTTGAGTTTCTGAAACGTTGCGTTCTGGTTCGGGGGATGTCGATATTTAACGAGTTCCTAAGGCTACGAGTTATGAGTTGGGAACGCTGAGGGGGAAGCATGTCACGGTGACGGGTAGAGCGAAGGAGGGATTTTCCAAAAGTAGTGAGAAGGGAACTCCTTCTTTCAGACAATGACTCGATGTTCATATCGCGGAGAGCATCATTATAGGGGAGATATAAGGGGTAACTGATGAGGCGGAGAGCTCTCCTCTGCACCTTTTCCAACGCTTGTGACTGCTCATGCGTCAGGTTGGTGCACCACACTGGGGCAGCAAATTCAAGAAGGGGGCGGATATACACGGTGTACACAAACAACAGATCTTTATGGGTAACTCCGTTTCTCCTGAGTGAGCACAAAATGTAAAGTCTCCGAGAGGCGCGCGAGATCATTTCCCGTACTTGACTATCCCATCTCAGGTCTGATCGGATGGTAACGCCAATCATATCCTTCTTAGCATTCCTATCTCTAAATTGTGATAAGCAGTGTTGTTGTTGTTGTTGTTGTTTTTTTCTGGCATGAATCATTAACAAAGTTTCTTCTACCTGACAAAAGAGGTATATAAGATATATTCATTATTCATCTCCTTTTATTGCTTCATCCAGGAAAAGGCGCACTCAACAGTTCCCAAAGGTAAGAGATTAGCACAACATGTTTTTTTACGCTTTCTTCAGAAAACCTGTTAGTCATTCTGGCTATTATACCCTCCCCCTCCTCTCTCTCTCTCTCTCTCTCTCTCTGTCATTCCCACCCCCTCTCTGTCTCAAACAACTACTGTAAAAGTGGAAATTTTGGCAATTTTGAAATTTTTGCACATTTTGTGCAACCAGAAACCAGCGTGAAAATAAAAGCATATGAACATTTTTGCTTTGCTATATATTCCAGTAGTTCATGTCTTGATTCTCCAGAATTAAAAACATGCAAAACTCATCACGTATACCTGGCCGAGCATAACAAATTACTCACAAGAAAATATCCACTCTTACAGTAGTAGCTTTTTTGTAGCATGTGTTTATGTTTACTAAGAAAGTGTTGATGTATGTAGGTAGTGATCTTCTTTGGATTTTTGCTGTCACACCTTTGAAACTTTGTGTAAATGTGTCTTTTTATTTTTTTTTTGGTAGTTTTCTACTTGAGTTAGAATATACATGCATGATATTGAATTGATGTACCGTTTCTGTCTTTATGGCAAAGTGGAATGAGGAGACCTGTTGAAATATTGGAATTTTCCATCTTTGTAGAGAATGAAGAGCATATGATTCTTGTTTCAATATGATTTTACATGTTTGTGTAGGTGTGTGCGTGCTTGTACTCCGAGTGAGACCCGACATTAAATTTGTTGCTCCATGTATCCAATTTACTGCTCCATTTATGGAAAAAGAAGTAGTGCAATATTTCTGTAATGAGTGTGCCTTCTGCATGATCAGATTGGCATTTGAGTCCACTTTTCCCTTGGGTATACTTTGCTCAGAACAGCCTGCTGCAGAATGTGAAGAGGGAGCCCCCAGAATAGTAAGATTTCTGCCATGTGCATTTGGGACTTTGGAACATTTACAACTTGCACTAAATGTTTTGGCATTCATTCCCCGGCTAAGTAGGGCAACAGGGAATCGGGGGAAATGTTCTTATCATATTGTGTGATAAATTCTCTTGATCTCTCTCCCTTTCTCTCTCCCTCTCTTTCTGTTTCCCCATCTTTGTCTCTCTCTCTCTCTCTTTCTGAGTTCATAGACATTTTGTCTGTTGTAAGTCTCTGTCTGTCTGTATGTATCTTGTAATCTTTCGTAGTCCCATCATCGTATGTCATCTTTCTGTTCTATCCTCAACAACTGTTCCATCAGCTGCCTCTTGTTACTACATGTACCTGATTTTTCTCCAATTGTAAAAAAATGTGTTTACAACCTGGGTATTCATGACTGTGTAAAATAGTATGCACAACAAGGTCAACCTCATATACAGTCAAATCTGTCTGTAGCGGCTACTCAAGAAAGATGAAAATGATTCCCGCTCTAGACAAGGTCTTAAACATGGCTTTTCTGTCTGAAGGAATTTTTTATAGTGGCCGTATATGGCAGGTGGCTACCATAGATAGGTGGCTGCTAAGACAGGTTTGAATGTACTTGTTGAGTTCTTCATTTTCTCTCCCCGGTAAGCTGTGCTGATGACAAAATTTGCTGATGTTATTCTCCCAATCCTTGTCTTGTCTGCCGGCATTTCTACAGGAGAATGGCTGGCCCGCAGGCCACGACGTGGTCGATGAGACGAGCGGCATCGAGCACTTCGGCGACAACGCCATCAAGGACACCGTCTATGTGTCGTACGAGACGAGGGACGGAACGGCCAAGAAGGACACGGAGTTCTCCTTCACCCAGGGGCAGCTGGTAGGAATCTCACTGTGGGATATGGGAGCAAGATTCTATCCGAAAAATCTTTGTTTGCCACATTTGCACACCCGACTCATTTAGTGCCTTGCCTAGTTTGTACGTTTTGCTGAATAATGCACAACCCCGCCCAAACCAATTCATAAATTGCCAAATGCCACGGTATGATGAAAGCTTCACTCTCGATTCCCTTCCTCACCCAGATATACATAATTTGTGTTGTGTGGTGATTGAATAGTAGTGTTCCACGGCGTTTTTCAAGTAAATTCTAATTTACTGTTGCAGTTATGTGTGCAAAAGTCATGCCTCCAGACCTGGACTACAACAACTACTGACCATTTACAAGAAAAATGATCATAGCTTTGTCATAAGATTTACCTAACAGCAGAACTTTGAATTTTTCCTACAACTTTACTCACTGCATGTCTTGCATAAATGTTACTGTGAAAAGTTACAAGGCTTTCAAAAACAGAATGTTTTCCAAATGCACCCATACGTTGCAGTCTCAGAATAATGTGGCACACAGGGGGTTTACACTGTGGCACGCAAAGAATCTAAGGGAAGAACCATAATGCATGATTTATTCATGTTTTGCTATGGGCAGCTTGAATTTAAACTTTCAGCATATTACTGATTCTATGACTGTAGGCATTTCTGCACATAATTTGATAATGCCCCCCCCCCCAAAATGTATTTCATGATCATTTTTTTTTTTTGTCTGAGTGTAGAGTGCGATGTATGTGGAAATTTCCGCAATGCAAGATATTCCATGTGAACAGTATGACCCTCAAGGAAACGACCCATTTATTGATCAGTGATGTTGCTTTTTTAATAGTCAGGCACATGAGGGAAATCTAACCTTTTTAAAAAATTATTGTAAATGTCATATGAGGTATGGGCGTGAAATTTCATGTGGCCTAACTTGGAGATAACTTTGTACTCGTGTGGGGTAGCAAAGGAAATCATAACTCAAAGGTTGTCCTCACATAATTAGCCTTGGTGAGGGTGTAACAGATAGACCACGTTTCATTCAGATTTGATGTGGTTTGGTTTAGTTTATTTCTGCATTCAGTGGAATACAAAAATCAACATAAATGTAAAAGACACAAAGAATAAGAAATGCAATGATTAAAGTGATAAGAAAACATTACACAAATAGATAAGCATGGGCGATGATATTGTGCAATAAACATATACAAAACGTGTAAATAAGATAAATATACAGTATAAATAAGATAAATATATAGCAGATACTTTTCCAGTAAATATGACAGATAATTGACTGCAAGAGACTGCCATCATGAGTAGTTAAGCTGGAAATGGATGGGGCCCTCTATAAAAAGAATGTTAGAATGCTTCATAAAATTTAAAAGGTACGAGATTAAATTTATGGTGTATACCTTCCCCCTTCCTCCCCCAAGAAGAAACCCTGAAAAATGGAGGATGTGTCTTATTTAAGAGATTTCTATAGAATGTTGGTCTAATGTGAGGAAAAACAATGCTTTAATTAATTTTCACAGATATTTTCAACCCCCAAAACCTGTCCGTGCAAGTTGGCCTTACAGCTAGGTACAGAAACTGATTAGATTCTGTTGAATTAACATGAAAATCAAATCATGGGTTGTCTTGTTTTCCTTTGGCCGGGGCATGTGGCTAGCCGCGGCTCTTGCCAGTGGATTGAAAATTCAATTTTCTCTCTCCTCTGAGTATTTCCCAGTGGAAATTGTGTTAACCATTTGCTCAACAAGGTGAAAAAATCGATACCAAGGCATCTCCGCGTCATTTTCCCGCGTCTAGTATTTCCCCGCAAGATGCTGTATGACCATTGCACTAACCATCCTATTGACGAAAATAAAGTAAGCGGGGGAAGAACAGCCGTATCTCCCGAGATTTTATAGGGTAATATGTGTGCTTTGAGGAGGTGGCATAGAGAGGAGGGGGGGGGGGGGGGAAATGATGGATCAAACAAAGTAAATGAAGAGACAAATGAATAGAGAAGCTGTTGACATGCTTCTGTGGCTTTCTCCTGTCTTAATTAAGTGAGATGCTAAGATCAGTAATAACTTGATACAAAGGGTTAAAATACAGAAGCGACAAAGAAAAGGGTTACGAGAGGCAAATGATAATATTTCTGTCGCAATTTCTCTGTCACTGTCCATGCAGTGCTTCAAGGAGACGGAGTGGAAGAAGACGATCACCATTCCCATCATCAACGACAACCAGTACGAGAACGACATGGAGTTCTACGTCATCCTCAAGTCCCCGGAGGGCGGAGGAGTCCTTGGGGACCCGAGCGTTACCAGGGTGACGATCATCGATGATGACGGTAAGAGTTTGGAGAGATGACCGTGAGGAAACCACAACCCTCAACAATCTGTTGTTGATTCTTCTTTTTCTTCCCCTTTTTTTTTGGGGGGGGGGGATGATAGAGGGGGGTTTGTTTTGGAAGTTGAAGAGCACGAATTCGCTGTCACTGATTCGGATTTGTCAGGAGCAAGCATTCTTTCCAACTCGTCTGTGTATTAAAACCAAATCATTATGGTTGTCATAGTTATTATCTCCACCTCTTGGCATGGAGCATATGTTTTTGTCTATTTTATTGACCTTGTTTTCTTTATTTGATATGTTTTTGTTTGGTTTTGCTGTGCATCTTTTTCTCTTTTTTCATTTAAATTGGTTTGGCTTTGGATGAGCATAAACTGGGATGAGTGATGGAGGGGAACATAAAGTAGGCTGTGTGCCCCGAAGATGACTGATGACATTGTTCTAATAACCTGTGGCCATAGACTGTTATATATCACCATGCCAATCTAGGAGGATCTTATTATTAGTGCTCCAATGTAAACACTGATTTTGTTGTCTTTATACTTATTCAGGGGAATTTTGAGAAGGGTTCCCAATGAAGTCAAAGGCACAAAAACGATTTCTCATTCTCAATACGTCGTAATGAAATAGGAAATCACCCGAAGCCACTTGCTACTTAAGACATGGTGCTTGTTTTTGGGCAGATATTTGTATCTAATTGATTGGCATATACGTGCAGTGTCATCTGATGTCATGTAAATTGTTTGTGATGGATGGCAGTTGATATAAATGAGCATTTTGGAAGAAATGTTTGTGTACTAATTGATTGATGGTCTGTATTAATCTCATATTTGCTTTGACCAAACACTGAGAAACCTGCATATCAGTTGTAAAACCAGGTCTGCATATTTGAATTTTCTCACCCATAATGCACTGCTAAGTTCAGCATGTTACAACTTGCAGTGGTCAGTGCGTTGACCTTTTAATCTGTGTCAATGCCTGATGAGTGTCAAATTGTCAATCTCCCTCTTGCCTTAAAATATTTGTGCTTCAAATATTTAACAATCAAGTATCACTTTTATCCCAAAAAGAGATCACTATAGAGCATTCTTTAGATGTGGTTGTAGACTTCACCTTATCCACAACCCTTAATGTTTTGGATTTGAGTGCCATACTTTATGAGTAGTAATGATTAATGGAAGAAACACTTTTTGCTCTTCACTTTTTTTCAGTACCGGGCGAGTTTTCGTTCGAGTCACCAACATACACCGCAGATCTGGAGAAGGGTGTGGTATCCGCCACTGTGACCAGGACAAAGGGTTTTGATGGAACGGTCACCCTTCAATATGCAACAATGTAAGTTTGTGCTCCCCAACTCTGTAGGGCCTACTCTCATCCTCTGTTGTCATGGTAACTGGCAAAACATTGCTATATATCTCAACAGAAAGTCTTCGTGGAACACAACTCATTTGTTGTGTTGTCAAGTTGTTGCTACTGAGTGGATGATTGATTGGAATTTTTCATTTCGTGTGATGTGAGTAATTATATGCTATTCCATATCCCACACAAATTGAGGGAAAATTAATCGGCGGTTGGGGGCGAAAAGAATGACATTGATGGAATCCGGTGTGACTGGATTAATGAAGCGACAGCCGATGAAATACGTCACCTTGAAAAAGTACTTCTCACAGAATGAGAATTTGGCACTACCATTTCTTCCTGGTATCCTATTTTTTTTATTCTCTTGAGTTTGAGAGCATATCCTGAGCGGAAGACGGAGAAGTGACAAAACTTTACTTCTGGCAACACTCCATTGTCTCTAGGCGGGTGCTAGGAAACTGCGCTAACCAGATTTCACGCGCATTCCGCCGTTATAAGTCTCGAGTCGGGATGACTCCCCCAAAAAAATGACACTACGTCCTGAAATGAGAGATGGGTGCTCAGAGAATCTTTTAATTAAAAATGTTGATTGTTTTTATTTGGTTACCTCAGTATCTCAAGATGACTTGCCAACATCGAAGACAAACAGGGCGTGCAATTAGTGCATTGAAAGTTGTGTAGGGATTAACCTGGTGTTTGCTCTATGGATTTCTTCTTGAGTGGCTGTGTAAACACCCTCCTGTTTTTATGAGCAAGGACTAAATCAGCTTTGTTTGATATTATCCGCGGAATGTCACGCTCTGTTTACCATCGCCAAGGATGTCTGGATTTTTGACAAAATACATTCCACGTAGGAGAAAATTTATTGCTGCCTGATCTTAACATGAATTCAAATAAATCAATTTTCATGTTGCAAAAAAAAAATCTGCCCAGTTTCCAAAATTAGCCCAGTGATGCAAAAAGTAAATAAACGTCATTGGTTGCATGGCAATGTCATGTGTAGAGACCTTTGATAGTCAGAGCCTACCTACATTATTCTCTACTTCAAAATTCATTCAAGTTCTTGTGTTGGATGAGAAGGGGAAAAATTTATTATTTGGTCACTACAAATGGTTACAGACTACTATATTCCATATACTCAGATTCATTGTTGGGTTACCTAGAAATAGAACTGAATAGAAAAAAAAAGATTAAAGGCATAATTTACCATTTGCAGATGAAACAAAGACCCGGCATTAGTGCTTTAAAATAGTTCTAAAATGTGAGTTAGGGATAGAAACAACCACTGTCAAAATTTGAATCCGTAGAATCATTGTTAAGTGTTGTTAAATACACAAAATGTGAACAATAGTTATAATAAAAATGTTTCCAGACTAAACCGTATACAGTTACGGTTTATTGAGAAAAACCCTGATATCTCCTTATATTCTAGGTTTTATTGCAAATATTTCATATGGTAGGATGTTTTATGATACAACAGACCTACAAATATGCATCAAATTTGATATCTTGAACATTTTTGAAATCACTGCTCCCAAAGGTAAACTGGACCTTTAATCATTTAAAGGAATCATATTACTGTGACATGAAATAATAGGGCCTATTAATCTGATAGGGTAAGGTTGAAACTCCTGTTTCTACAGCCAATGGTTTAAAATTTCTCAAATTTAAATTTCAGCAAACATTATGTACATAAATGTATGTATGTATGTATGTATGTATGTATGTATGTATGTATGTATGTGTGCATGTATGTATATATGTATGTATGTATGTATGTATGTATGTATGTATGTATGTATGTATGTATGTATGTATGTGTGTGTATGTATGTATGTGTGTATGTATGTATGTATATGTATGGATTGATACGTACCCGACAAAGGCTGTTGAAACTAACATGCTCTTCTTTTACTATGCTGGTTCTTACGTAAGTGAATTATATGCAAATCAGTGTATGAATATGCATGTTTGTTGATATTTTGGTGGTGCCATATTGCCTTTTTACTGACTATTAAGTTCTTCACCTTATATACTTGGACCCATACCTTACTTTTTGTGTAGGGATGGGACGGCCAAGGGGAGCATGAACATGGAGGGGGAGGCAGACTACAAGTCCATGTCAGGGACTCTGTGCTTCAAGCATGAGGAGAAGAGTAAGACCATCGAGGTCCCAGTCAACAAGGAATCAATGGTGAGCTCAGACCGCAGTCTGACCATTCAGTCATTGCTCCCACACATCACACTACTGTTGTCAAAAAGAACACGTATCTTTATTGTAGCATTGAAAAAAAAAAACAACACAACAACAACACGTACACATGTATCGGGGCTTGTATGGTAATTGTGCATGTCAAAACATGCAGTTCAGGGTTAAAATTTATAATAATCATGCACCTCATAAATGAGACTGTAAATGATCAAGAAAGAATCCAGGCAGTGCAGTGTACTGCCTGGATTCAGGGATGCTATGAGCTATAGATGAATTCAGGAATTCCAAGAACTAAAATCAAGTATTTATGTACGGAATCAATTTCTCTATATGTTGAAATATGTAGAACTCACCCCAAAATAAAAAAAAATAATTAAAAAAACTGCAGTGGAGTACATACATGTGCAACTGGAGTTAGTTTCAGAGCTACAATCAAACCCAAACAAATAAGATGTTCAAATGAATTGTTGGCTTAATTAGGAAGACAAGTTTGAAAAGAGGATCTGCGATCTCATGAGAGTATTTTTCTTGTATGTTTTAAATATGTATCTTCTGTATTCTTTTATGTTCCTTGCAGAAATAATGCAGAAACAAATTTTAAACTGTTTCTGTTTGTCTACATATGTATGTGTACTGAGCTATCTATCTGTCTGTATGTCTGTCATTATATCTATCTATCTATCTATCTATTTATCCATCCATCTATCGATCGATCTGCTTATCTATCAGTCCATCCACTTATCTATCTACCTGTCTGTCTCTTCATTTACTTAGTAATCTAAATATCTGTATAACTGTTTATCTGTTGACTTATCCATCAAATTATATATCTATACATGTATGTATGTACTTATTTTGCCTTCTATCTACCTCCTCTCTCTCTCAATCTCTCTTCCCTACTCCCAGGGCCTGAAGAACTTTGTGATAGTGCTGCGAAATCCAAGTGTAGGGGCCAAGCTTGGGGACCACAGTGCTGCAGTAGCAAACCTCAGACCAGATGACATCGGTGAGAGGGTGGCCAATATTCTTGACGACGACGAAGACACAGAGACGTGGTTTGGACAAATCAAGAAGTGAGTAGCTTTCGGTAGAATTCCTGGAAATGCCTGAAGGCATTCACACAGTCCTTTCCCATGATACAGATGTTCCATCACCACGGACAGATATATATGTCTGAAATGTTAACAAGCATTCACCGTAAAACATTTGCCCCAGGTGATTAGCAATAATCAGTGAATGGTGTCAACTAGGCACCTTGTGTATTTGAGGAGAAGAAGAAGAAGAAGAAGAAGAAGAAGAAGAAGAAGAAGAAGAAGAAGAAGAAGAAGAAGAAGAAGAAGAAGAAGAAGAAGAAGAAGAAGAAGAAGAAGAAGAAGAAGAAGAAGAAGAAGAAGAAGAAGAAGAAGAAGAAGAAGAAGAAGAAGAAGAAGAAGAAGAAGAAGAAGAAGAGGAGGAGGAGGAGGAGGAGGAAGGAAGAAGAAGAAGAAGAAGAAGAAGAAGAAGAAGAAGAAGAAGAAGAAGAAGAAGAAGAAGAAGAAGAAGAAGAAGAAGAAGAAGAAGAAGAGGAAGAAGAAGAGGAAGAAGAAGAGGAAGAAGAAGAGGAAGAAGAAGAGGAAGAGGAAGAGGAAGAGGAAGAGGAAGAAGAAGAAGAGGAAGAGGAAGAAGAGGAAGAGGAAGAAGAAGAAGAGGAAGAAGAAGAAGAGGAAGAAGAAGAAGAAGAAGGAGAAGAAGAAGGAGAAGAAGAGGAAGAAGAGGAAGAGGAAGAAGACGAGGAGGAAGAAGAAGAAGAAGAAAAAGTGCCATACATGAGAAGAAACTCATGCATACAGTTTTACAGCTGGAAGAAGTTATAGGGTTTTCTTGGGGGTTATTTTGTTATAATTTTTTTTCCTAGCAAGTAAACAAATACCTAATGTGTTTTTTTTTTTTTTTTAATCCAGTCTTCATCAAAAGGTGAAAGAACATTGAATTATGCAGAATGAAAGAGAAACATGAAAATGAGGGGCTTATGATTAGATCTGTATTCTTGGTTCCAATACATTTGCTCCTGAAACAATTGCTCCCATGAAATATCTGCATGCTAGGCCAAACATAAATGCTACCCCCAAACATAACCCTAATCATAATCCTCACATCAAACTAAACCTCAAATCCTATCACAACCCTCACTCTAATCCTAAGTCAGTGGAGAAATTATGACTGGAGCAATCGTCGCTGGAGCAAATGTTGTGTCACCATATTCCCACTCAACTGTGATCGTGAGCAGTATTTCTGTCTAATTTAAACTGTGCACAACAGTCAAGTTTTGATTTAAGTGAATGAGTTGATTGTTTGCAGAGAAAATCAATCATATTTACGTATATGAATACAATTATCGACAAAGTTATGAAAGCACCCACTTACCCAATATGCGACATTTTAAAGTAATTCTGACTGAAACAGAAGTTTGACGGGTGAGAAATGGAACTGAATTTGAGAGAGATCCCGCATGGGTTATATCAAAGTTTCTGTATTAGAATTGGCTCTCACTTAACCAATCATCTCCTAGACATGCTAATGCTCATAGAGTTGATGCATGATATGTCCAGATTATGTACCTTAAAAGTTGATATTTTTGCACAAGTAATGAAAAATTTTGTGTGTTTTTTATACCACGGGATCAAGACATTACAAAGTGGTACATGTAACAAGCAAAAATATCTGTGTGCTTTTTATTTACGTGCTAGTTTCTGGTCACGCAGAAATGTGGGAAACTTTCCTACACTGAGAAAATGTTAAATTTGACAGTAGCCAGTGGGTTAAATATGTCGTTCTGTGCCTCCTTCTACAGCGCCATGACCCTCGGAGGAGACCTCGATGACGAGGGCAAGGAAGTTCCTCCCTCCAAGATAGACTGTCTCATGCATTTCATCACCTTCTTCTGGAAGGTTCTCTTCGCTTTCGTTCCGCCAAAGTGAGTTTAACGATTCCGAGCTCTCTTTCCTGTTCAATCTTTTGAAAAGGACAAATGACCGACATTCAAGTGTGCATTTACAAGTAATTCCTTGCAGTAACAAACTTACCGAAATGGTCGCAAAGTGCATCTTGCCCTTTTTTTTTAATTATTGGAATATTAAACAGATATGTTTGGAAATGTGCCTTAGGGTTTTAAGATGATATTTAGCACAGTTCAAGGGAAGTCAGACTCCATGCCATGGCCACAACAACAGCAATTTTGCTTTGCCTTACTTAAAGAGTTGGATCGGTTAATTGCTAGCCCCAAGGAATTGCTCAGTACAGTGGAGAGTACGCACGTATCCGGAAGAAGAAAGAATGAGAAACGAGAACAAATCTAAAAAGAAATGGATCAGCCGTAGCTAGCCCTCAAGTATGTGATATTCAACAGTAATGTATTGATATATTTATGTCCATCTCACAGGAACTATGCTGGTGGCTGGCCGGCTTTCTTTGGCTCTCTGCTCATCATTCTGGGACTGACGGCTTTAGTGCAACAGGTAAAACACTTCCCACAAATTTCTTTTCACTGCATTGAAAGTTTCAGTGTTTTTTTCCTTCACCCATAAATATCCAAGGTATTATATAACTAGGTATCCTTGTTTATTTCTGACAAGAAAGGAAGGCAGATTTCTGTAATTTATCAGACAATATATAATCTTGAGTCTTGAATCTTGAATAGCAGTCAACACTTAACACATTGATTCCCATTGGTAAGAGGTTAATTAGAGTGTATATCACAATCCTATCTAACATTATTGCAGGATACAAGTAGGTAACATAATAATGTAACACAATGTATCATTCTCTGAAATAAATCTTTTATTTTGTGCCTCTTGTTTGTGTGAACAGCTTGGAAATCTTCTTGGCTGCGTGCTAAACATCGAGCCGAGTGTTGCTGGCATCACCATCATCGCTCTCGGCACCAGCGTCCCGGACATGTTTGCCAGTCGGACGGCGGCTATACAAGACCAACATGCCGATGCTGCTATTGGCAATATAACAGGTAATAGCCCAGTGTTGGCAATCTGTACTTCAGCTGAAGATCCGGTGTAGATCTTCCTAAAGGTTTACATTTAATATCAGTTCTTTAATCTATAATCTTTGAGTTACTTCATCATGTGACCAAGGTTTTTTTTTTTTGTTTGATATGTACCAAGTAACTTTAGTCATCTTTTGACCAGCCGAGAAACTGCAATATTTCTAATGGTATTACATTTTACCTTTGGTCTGTCATTGAGTGAAATGTTATTCTTATGTGTATCTCGTCATATGAATTACACAAGATAGGTCCTATGCAGTCTTTTGATATGCCTGGTACCTTTCGTCATTCTTAGAGTGGTATATTCAAGGCACACATCTCTTATTAAACTCAACCATTCACGGATATTCCTCTGTGCTCAGATGAATTGACCTAGACTGTTTGGATAGGTGAAATGAAAATCATACAAGAAAGACTAGAAGTACATTCTGTACCAATGGTCAGGTAATCATGTGTCCACAAACTATCTGAGCGGCCTTCACATTCCTTCTGAAGGTGTGTCGGGTGAGACCCAAAGTAGATGTTGGATTGCCAGTATGTTTGCATTGTTGATCATAACAATCACTTGAATATCATGTATTACTTATGGAGCAAGGTAAAATTGACATTGTAAGGAAACAATGCACCTGTATCCCAGCGAGGGATCCACTGATGTGTGTAAATGGCATTGGAGTTCCCATGGGACTGTGTGCTGTTTCCTTTCATATATATTTTTGTTGTTGTGGGGGGTAGGGTGGTTAATATCTAGTGCCTCTATTTGTCCATTAGGGATGTGACTACAAGTAGTGCTGTGTGTAATCTTTGAGGATGCATGTCCTTCTTATCCCGCAGGGAGCAACAGTGTAAATGTGTTCTTGGGGTTGGGCCTACCCTGGGTCATCCGGACCATGTACCTCCATTTCCGGGACATCCCCTTCGCCGTCGGAACGGAGAACCTTGACCTGTCCGTCATTCTCTTCACTTCCGTTGGCATGGTCTGCATCGTCCTCCTCATCATCAGGAGATTCGTAAGTATATTGCGGCTTGTGAAAAGCATTGATACTTTTGATTTCTCACGTACATTTAATAGTGTATATCCATGCAGAGGTTGTGATGTCTGTGATCACAGATCTTAATGTGTTTAGTTAAGAGTTGATTTGATATGTCATCTATGAACATGCATTGGCAAATCAACAAACCAAAATTTGTTCCAAAATTGATTGATTTGTCTTTCTGTCCTGATTTCAGGTGCTCGGAGGAGAACTTGGGGGCAAAAAACTGACCAAGTACCTGACAGGATGGTTCCTGGTTCTTCTCTGGTTTGTCTACGTCATCGTCGCTTCGCTGAGAGCCTATAAATTAATATAAACCGAGAGGGATCCACCGAACTCTATTAAAATGGCCCAAAGCTGCGTAAATTGCCAACCAAATAAAGGACTCGTTTGAAGCGGTTGTGTCATTTCATCCGTGGGATCATAGACAATTATGCAAATGGTGCATCAATGCACTTTTGTGAGGGACTCGCGCCAAGGTGTTATGATAGAGAATATTGCGCCGACAACTGAACTGCAAAAGTGTCGATAAATTTTGTCCGTCTGTCGCAGTTTTGCTGCGACTGGCAACAGCTATCGTCTCGATTACGCTAGAGTTTGTGCAAGCACCACGTTTGAGATTTCGACACATTTATCACACCACAGCACTGGCTTTAAAGGAGAAGCAAAAAGCAGAACATATTCAGTCAGAGCTGTTGACTCCGGAGTGAGCCACTGTGATCTCCGTTTTGCAGAATTTCCCACACTGTGAGGAGTCGAGGTGTATGTCAGAGAGAAACATACTACTAATCAAGCCAAGAGACTCATTTCTAAGATTTTATATGCTTAGTGACTGAACAACAGATCCTCCAGCAGATTTTCTGCTGTAATAATATGTTCTTATTTATTGGAGAGTGTGCAAATTTAGAATGTGGGGAGACTACATTTCTTCTCCTTCGATTGAGCAGCAAGCTAGACGATACTTATAATTCCTGCTTTGTTTTGCCCTCTGGGTTTACGTCATGTGTGCTGTTTGAAAATGGATCCCATTTTTAAAACATGTTTTTATCTCTGATGGGAGTTCATTTTTATGTTGTTTTCTTATACATTCCATCATTGAGCATTGATTTGTAAATGGTGTACTATGCTTGCGATGTGTGCAAGACTTGTGTTGAGATTGTATGTTAGATTAAGAATGAAACACAGGCATCTCTTAGCACTATGCAAGAGGGCTTGTAGATTCAGCTGAGTTTAGCCAATCAATCCTGAGCATTCCAGTATTTTCTAGTATTAAGTGCCCTGGCTTGAAGAAGGTTTGTAGTACAATATATGATCATGTCACTTAATTGTGGTTGAATCATTCTACAATGAGGTTATTCAGTTTCACTCATTCAAAATTGGCAACTTCAAGGGGTGTATCATAAATTTCTGATGCCCACCAAATATTTCTGATTCAAGCAACTTCACAAATTGTCCACCCACATCAAAACAAAATAAAACAGTAGCTGCAAAGGCAAATGGCAATGCACATACTTAGAATGGAGTCGTCTGCAGTGATGAACCCGAATTGGTCTTTTTATTTTTGAAATCCAGAACGGATTTGAACCCGAATCTGTCTTTTTATTTTTGAAATCCAGAACGGCAGTTTTACTTTGGTGTGAAGTGATAAAGTGATATGAGCTAATTTGCATACTGTTTTGAAGACATTAAGTGCTCCTCTTTTTTTGGGTACCCCTAATTCATCCACCGCAGCTCTGTAGCATAAAAAAATTATCACTGTATTTCTGATCATGCATTTTTTTTGTGAATGGTAGTTACATTTACATCAAACCAAATCAAATTTTCTGTAAGTGTAGTCAGAGTTGGTGCTAGAGGCACTACTTTTTTTTTTCTGACATTCCTTTCAATCCTTTTCAATCCTTTCAATTTTAGTGAAGAGAAAACATTCCAATTATTTATCTACCACTTGCAAAACAATGGCAGCTTGATTTAAAAAACAAATAACTTTGTTAAATGAAAAACGTGTGAATTTAACTTATGTTGTGCCATACTGAAATTTTGCCCAACTTCATGCTCGACGGCACAATCTATCAAGCATTCCACAGAATACTCAATGTATTTATTGCGTAGATGACAGTGTATTTGTAAGTTCTGATATCACAGTCAGCATTACTGGTAAGGTTATGTCTCCCTATCATATAGCTATGGCATTCGAGTGTAAATCACATGCCAGGGAATAAAAACACAGAATAAAATGGAGGGAGACTTATGGTGTCAAGAGAGAAGAAATTATTCTAGCGGTCTAGTAAAATCCTACTCTTCTTGATAGATAGCGATGGCCTAGTATGAGATTATAGGCTGTCGTTGCCAGAAGAGATGACATTTTTCTATCTCATCTGTTTAGTTGTTGTTGTTGAAAAGATGATTGAATGACAGTTAATATCACAATGGATATATGATGCTGATTTGAATGGTAGCTTGTTACAAACTAGCCGGCAGCTTATGAACTCTTTGTATGCATGAATGGATCTCTCTTTTTTTTCTTTTTTTTAAAATTTCATATCAGAGTGTGAGAAACCAATACATATTTACTTGTTATCTATTTGCAATGTATTGCCTTTTCAAAGTGTAATTATTCTAGTCTTCTAAACGAAAGAAAACCAGAGGAGCAAACTGCATTTTAGTCTGCAATATGGCATGCTGTACTTTTACAAATGAAACATATTTTTCATAAGCTTTGAAATTTTGAAACAATTGGATACAGTGTATATGTATCAGTGGAAATATATAGTGAGAGAATAGAAGCAATTAAGTTGTGTACAAGTCATTGCCAGAATGCTATAATGCCTTAGTTAGTACTACATCACACTAAGCCATAAATGCATGTAATGTCTACTGTGCATTGAATAAGGGGAATGAATGCACAGAAATTATTGGTCTCTCTCAAAAGCAAAACAAACAAAGCAAAAGAGAACAAAACAAAGCATGCTTCACCAAAGTTTCATTCAATGTAAACACCTAACATATTTGCTTCATTCAAGGTTAATAAACTTTTTTTTTGAGGCTTGACTGTGTACAACTGCAGATGCCAGGAAGAAAAAAAAAACTACTTTAAATAAAAATGAAACATTTATGGCTTAGGTATTCTCTCAGTATGCTCTTGGTATCAATATTGGATTTATTATATTTTTGAGAGGGAATTACAGAAGGAGAGCAGTGGATATGTGAGGTAATCCTGACATCAATACAGGAAAATTGTGTAATTCAGATATATGCATCTTTTCAAACATGTCTCAGAACTGCCATGGTTATGCAGATTTGTGTAGCTAATGTTATCGATATCTATGCATGAATACAATAGTGGACAGAGTCAGTAATATGTGCAAGATTGTGTCACTGTTCTGGATTTGAGATGTAAAATACCCTGAGTGGTATTTATTGATGGCTATAGCAATGCCCATGCTTACCACACGTCAAAGAGAAAGTGGATTCCGAAGATAAACAGTGATATATATATACAATCATTTGCATAATTTTCTACATTTTACCCTACATTATCATATTTATGATGACACATTACTGTGTATATGTAAATTGTACATACATATATGTGTATATATTCACTCTTATGTAATGCATGATGCCTGACAAAGAAATAGAGAATCTAAACATGTACCTGTAGATACAATGTTTATGTGAATGATATTGGATATTAAGTCTTCATCTATTTACATTTAGTCTTTCAACATTAAGAAAAAAAAAAGTTATGTTTTGCTGAACTGCGGAGAGTTGCAATCTTAACATAATTATTGGATGTTACCCAGAAGTTTTATCATCTGTTTAATGCCGACCCTGAAGAAATGTGTTCGCTTATTTCCTACTTTGACTTCATTATTATTATTATTTTTTTTTTTTGCATTGCAAATTTATGATTAGGCCTAATTATTTGATGTCCATGTTGACTGCTTTGAGGTAATTTCCTGCTAGTTGAGTATGAGAAGCAGGTAATGTATGCAAGTAAGAAGTTGAAACATCCAGCTAAAATAGACTACACTGAAAGGGATAACTGCACACCACTTTACAGATGGTACTTTTCCAAAATAGTGCTTTTTATGCAGTCAGTTGCCAAGCTGAGACAAGACAAAATAGTGTTTTGATGTAAGAAAATCAAATCGCAGTGACCAAACACTGAACTAGATACTGTAAACCCAGCAAACATTCGTGGCATGGAACTTTCGCGAATTGGAGCCGACGTCCTTTTTTCACGGCATAAAAATTTTGTGAATTGCCACACTGGTATTTAATGCATTGTGTACGCAAAAATCTTTTGCTTGCATTTACTGTAGCGAATCTTGGCTCCTTGCAAAATTTGCACAAGAGTCATCACACCAAAATTTCTGGTTTTACATCAGTCCCTCATCTATAACCACAATAAGCTGATTTTTTTTTTTTTTTTTTAATCTCCCAATTGTGCTATGCAAGTTATGACCACTACACTGGAATCAACAATGACATAAACCTGTATGTATGAGATATAAATGAAGTGTTATGACTTGCATGGTCATTGACTTTTTGAGATCGCAAATATGTTTGGCAAACTTGGAACATCTGCAAAAACCAGTATTGCGTGGATTATTTGGAAGATATGGATGTGGACTCTGGCATCGTCACATTTGAGAGGCAGAAAGGGTGAACACTAGTAGAGTCTCTGTAATATTCACATCACTCTGGTTCTCACATGAAAAAATTCGTCTGAACACCCCCCCCCCCCCCAAAAAAAAAAAAAAAAAAAAAGAAGAAAGAAATAACAGCAAACAAATGAATGCAACATTGAGGAATGCACTTCATTGGTTTTCAGGAATAAAATCAAAGGGAATACAAGTAGTATACAGTGTATGCATATTTCACAGTTGATAATGTGATGAGGAGGCTTGTAATGTAAATGCAAGAGAAAAAAACCCCAAACATTCTGTACTTCAAGAAAACAGACTAATTTGTGTGTGACAGTTTACAATGAACTTGTAAGTGCTCGTATGTTGGACATGATCCTTACGTTGTCTCGTGTTTGTGTGTGAATGAAATTAACCCAGGACTATTGTCCAGTTGCTGATGAAAATTAAAAAAACAAAACAAACAAAAAATATATCTTTGACATCGATGTCAAAATATGCATGCTTTGAAGCCTAGAGAGAAAATGTACTAATTAAGGGTTTGTAAATATAATTTTGTTGTGTGTCAGATGCAATTTCATTTTTGTCTCACGTTTTTTCCCCCCCTTGGGCATTCCATAAGTTCACTATAAGCCTGGAGGATTTTGAGGAAAATCAGATTGCTTTTAGAGGCATCCGATGGTAAAACAAAGTAGTGTAGAACTTTATCAGTACATATCTACGAGTTTAATTTGATCTGCAGTTCTTAGATTTATCATGACTACGTGAAGTGTGAGTAATTTGTGGAGCAAAACCGACAGAAAGGATAAACACCCAGATAAAACTGATGTCACTGTAAAGACATATTTGAAGAAATAAATGAGCAAGCAAGATTCACGAAAGAAATGATACTAATCTATGGTAGGAAAAAAAGAAGAGATACTGAATATTCAAGAAAGTTAAAAAATTACTATGTTCTAGTAATCATTAAAAATATCCTTATTTTGTGCTATTTCAGTTTCACTCTTTTTTTTTTCCTTGCTCAGGATGGCTTATAGCATGGGCAATAAATTTCTACTATGCTCTAATGTGGAGAAAAAAAAATGTATTGTGCCGCTTTTTGATTTGTGTGTCACAATTCCTTTGATTGTACATGTACATTTTCCCCTTCCCATGTGTCAGAAAAATATCCAACAGATATGTTGATTGATTTTATTCATATTTCTCTCCCTCTCTCTATGTATGTATGTATGTATGTATGTATGTATGTATGTATGTATGTGTGTATGTATGTGTGTGTGTATGTATGTATGTATGTATGTGTGTGTGTATGTATGTATGTTTGTGTGTATGTATGCATGTATGTATGTGTGTATGTATGCATGTATGTATGTGCGTATGTATGTGTGTATGTATGTATGTGTGTATGTATCTATGTGTCTATCTATCTCCTTGGCAGCTGTTGATTGCTTCTATCTTACCTATTCATCCATCTATCTATCTATCTATCTATCTATCTATCTATCTATCTACACTGTCTATCTATCTATTTCCACTGGCAGTTGTTGACTGCTTTCAAAGAAACAATACTTGATTCCTTTCTGTCTTCTGAGTTGCATATGAGTCAAGTTTCATCTGGTCACATGCGCAAAGTGGTAAATCACAACTATCTAAACACAAATGACCTCATCTTACACGAATGCTTCTTGCTGGAACACCATTTTATTGAATCCTCATGATTTTCACATTGGAACATCAAGATAGAGTTAAATTTCAGGGCAGTAACTGCAGGGAAAACCTTCACATCGCCAAGTCAAGTGCCATGAATTTGGCTGAGGTGATCCTATCCACCATTCAGCAACTTCCATCAGGCAAATCACATCTGTGTATATGCTACATATTTTGCGATTTTCATTTTTGCACATTTCACAACTAAACTGATACTGTACACAATATATTTTGCAGGGTTTTTATTTTCGCGAGCCAGGTGCTACTCGTGAATTTAAAAACATGCAAAAATATTGACTCTAATCCCAACATTAATGTGGGGTTCATTCATAGAGTTTTCCATTCAGGAATGTACTCTGCGATCACAAATTTCAACCACTTGTGAAATTATCGGGAAGTCCCGATTTGCAACAAATTCGATTCACTAAATATATGGAACATACAGTATTCATGTAAAAGTTGCCTGAAGTATTCGAAACGCACCTCAAACTCATCCGAGATGTGGGAAATAAGAAAGATTTCTTTTGTAAAGGGATGGTAGTTATTCCTCATTCTTTTTCTTTTTCTACACTGAAACTTCAACCACTCAAGAATTATCATGCTTACAAAATTCATGCCTTACACAGTAATTGATTCTCTCAACCTGCCTGCAGTATTATCCATTTTGTTTATCTCCATTTGGAAATATTCAATAATTTAGTGTCTTTATTGCAGCTTTCATTGGAGGGAAAAATACTTTGAAGCTCAGAAAAAAGCAAATGATGAACACAGTCTTTGGCAGTTTGAAGTCTGTCCTTATTTGGCAAGTTGCTTTTAAAAATCAAAAAGGTGTTAAATTTACTCCCATCACCGATTGCACAACTTGCAACACACATCTAAAAAAAAAAAAAAAAAGACTTGTCGTACCGTGACAATCAAAAGCTACAAGATTTGTTTTTGATTTTGTCATCACCTAAACACATAGACATGTTTTAACACTTCAACATCCTATCATTACATCACTGAAGTGTGCAAAATTAAACTATCAAAAGCTATAAACTGTGAGTTTTGGAATTATATTATCAGCCAACAACAGGTAATACGAAAATAATGTATGACACGTGCTTCATGGAAGACTCCAGACAGTATCTAAACCTCATTACAGACAAACGTTCAAAGTTTTTCATTTTACACGATTTTTCTCTTCTAGGGTGTCCAAATCCAACTCCTTCGACAGAATATCACATATACTCCACTTCTAAAGCCATTAACTGTACGACCACATCATAACCAACACGGGTTTCAGTCTTGGACTACAGCTTTCAGGGATCTCCAGCGATCACCCCTGCTCTCTTCATTAAAGCAACTTTGGTGAGCTGCTGGATGAATATTGTCACTCTTCAAAATCTGCATGAACAGCTCCCTCTATTTCAATCTATGTTATTATCATTATTTTTTTTTTTATTTTTTTGCATCTCTTGTATCAAATGCACATAATATGACTACTGAATGCCCCTTAAGTTGGGTATAGTACACGGCCCATTTCATCCTCTTATTGTCCATTTAGATGACATACAAAATAAGCAAAAACGAAAAACAAATATGTGTTTGAGAAAAAATAAAGCAATGATCATGATATACACAATACACAATATAAATAATTGTCTCTAGGAATTGTCAAGTATCTCACTTATTTATCTCTTCATTTCAATAAGATTCAAACACTTTTAAATTCATATAGCTGTGCATACATTTTTCATAAATCTTATCTGATCGCTAACATTGATGGCCTATATTTCACGCATCAAGATAATGGGGAAAACATGTCTACGACCTTTGACTTCGGTTAAACATCTGTATCCTTCATCACTCTTAAGTCGTGGCAAACCTAAAATAACATTTTCCTGTTGGCCATTCTATGGTAAAAGCAGTACATAACTTGCTGACAATTTTTGTAAGTGCGTGTGTTTTCACCCATGATTTAGAAATCGATTGTCTTGCACTGTCAGAATATATTTCTTTATTACACTACCCAATAACTCATATCAGTGTTTTGCGTACTATCCTAACAGGAGGAAATGGAATGTATACACTGAATTTTCAAATCAACATTTACAGGAAAATAACTGATGTAATGAAAGGACATGTTCCCAATGACCCTGGCAATTGTTACAATTTCATTGCACTCTTAAATTGAATGTAACTGGATACTTTTGCACACCTAGCACACTGCTATGGCACACTTTAATTTCGAGATTTAACTACTACAACACAGCTTGATTTTTTTACAGAAAAAAAAGGAATGAAAAAACAAAGCATGTCCATCAATAACATAACAATGATAAATTCAGCACATAAACATTGTCATTAATAGAAAAATATGGTGATCAGAAAAACTGCTATAGAATGTGAATTAGGATAGTTTTGTGATAGCTTAAATTATCAAAGATATTCAAGCAAACATTCTCTAATTTTTATGCATTAGGAAAATATCGTGTCATACATTTGCTGTATATCGTTTGGGTTCCTGTTTGTCTTTCTTACTAACTCTGTGTGATATTGGGATTATGAAAAATGAAAAAGCCCACAGGATTTTCCTGTGCTATCTGAGTAAATGTGAAGTGAATGACAAACAAAACATAAGTCATATTCTGTGCATATTTAGTGCAAGTTGTGCTTTTTAACCATTTTGTGAGATGAAGACATGACATGGAATATGCAGATATGCACTTGTACAAGAGAACAATATCTAGATAAACTCAAACCCATCCAGACATGAAATGGCATGAAATAAACACACAAAACCGAATAAACACAATACAAAACCTGCATCAGCTATTCGTAAGCTTCACCAATGCTTTGAACATCTCTGCAGAATTGAATAATTTCTGCAGATGATGATATGCTTGAAAATTTTTTATCAAATACATGTTTGCTAGTACGGAACTCCGCAAATTTGAGAAACGTTTCAATTAGCATGCTGTCTGCCTATCAACACATTTAAACAAAGCTCACTTGGACAGGTTGGATTTCGCAACAGGAACTTCGCGGTCAGATCAAGCACCGCCCTCGCAGGCGGATTACGGAGAGTGCTTCTTGACGATGGCGAGGAAATCCTCGACATCGTCTGCGGAGCCCATGATGACAGGGCAGCGCTGGTGGATGGCCGTGGGTTGGATGTCCAGGATGTTCTCCTGACCAGCGATCCCACGGCCGCCAGCCTTCTCCATGATGAATGCCATTGGGTTGCACTCATAAAGCAGGCGAAGCTATATAACAGACAGAAAGACATGAAAAGTCAAAACTTATGAGAAACCATCTTTTTTTTCAGGTTTTGGTTTGAAACTACAAGTATCTACGCTGAGAACAAGCCATGTCTTGCTCAATCAGACATACGTTAAGAAATACTGAAATGACAAGAAATGGTGCGCGAAGAAGGCTTGCTTCAATAATGGAAATGATTTTACATAACTTTAAGGATAGTTGACACAGTGTAGTCTATTTTGAGTAAATGCTTTCATATTTCCCAAGGGGGGGAAAAGTGTATTTAATGACATGACGACATGATATAGTGACATAATACAACAAGAGACTAATATGTCACTCTGCAGCAATCTCATTTTATGTTATACATGTTCTTCATCTGTAGTGATCCAAAGAAACTTTCACATGGTAAAAAGTGAATAAACCACACCTTTCCCTTAGGGCTCTTCTTGTGTGCAGGGTACAAAAAGATGCCGCCATACTTGAGAGTCCGGTGCATGTCTGCCACCATGGAACCGATGTACCGTGCACCGTAGGGGGCCTGGCCATCCTACAGGTGGGAAAAGTGGATGGATAAGTGAAAAAAAAAAAGCATATTCACTGAAATCAATACTAATATTGACATATGAATGAAAAATAACTCATGGACAATAAATTTAGACTCCTTTCTCAAATACTAAAGTAACTGCACAGACTCACTGAGCAAAATAATGTGGAATGTGAAGTTGTTGTTTTTTTTAATAGCAAATGTGGCAAAGAGCAATGGATCGCTAACAGTCTACAGGTCTGCCAACACTCCCACATCCAAATCAGAGAGATTCCACACAGCAATCAGGGAGATATCTGTGTGTTACATGCATTTCAATGTGTGAAAATAATTCCCAAATCAGGGAGATTTTAACATTCTCTTATTCAGACATGAACAGATCTTGACATTTTCAGGGAGACTCCTGCAGAATCAGGGAGACTTGGCAGTTCTGCAGTCTAGAATGAATGAAGCAAACTGTCTAGAATGGCATCCTAGGAGTACCTCAACTCATAATAAAACTCCACTCCATATAAACTCCAAATTTTTATCGTCCAAGAATGGAAATTCTTTTTGCCCAATTGATCGTGTGCCCGGCAGCCACTGAGCAGCGCCAGATCGACGTTGCTCTAACCTTTTTAACTGTTGAACGGCAAACAAGGTAGCAGCAACTCCCATCTTTTAACGTCTTTTGGTATGACGCGGCCGGGGTTTGAACCCACGACCTCCCGATTGTGAGGGCAGCCGCTCTACTCACTGAGCCAACACATCGTATCACTCTAACACCCAGTGCTTTGTTGGAACATTTACAGAACTTCAGCCTGTCACGGTATCTCATATTAACTTGATCTCAATCTGATATAAACCTTATCTGAACTTTTGCTCGTATGTTACTGCCTATCTTAATTTTTCTCCCAGGCTCAGATTTATGAAGCCATGTCTAGAGTGTTTGTGTATGTTACGTGGGCGACCATTGCATTTAAGCATAGACTCTGCATGTAACATGTACATCTCTTATGGAAGTGAACGTGGGTCTTGCACGGCAATGCTAACACCAGCACCGAACTTGAAATGATAAAGATGATCATCCCTACAGGCTAGTGTTAGCCAATGGAAAAAAAGCATGTAAATTGCTAACACGAATGGCAGAGCTTGGTTCAGCAGATGACATTCAACACTGAGCCCAGCACCAGCAATCGGAAATATGTCATAATTTTGAGGTCGACCTTCTTCTCGCCGGTGCTAGTGGCGAGATAGCACTAGCACTAGCACCAGCACTAGCACTGGCACTAGCACTAGCACTGGCACTAGCACCAAACATGAAATCACCCAATGTGCTTTGATCACTGGTTTTGATGCAGCCGTGTCACTCACCCCTGGGAACTTCTTGGACTTGACGTATTCAGTGATAGCCTCGTCCCAGTACTGTGCGTAGCCCTCGTTGATGCTGAAAATTTTACCTCTCGGCTTCACCTTCATGTCCCTATCAGTCAGCACAAACTCACCAATGGCCTGATGGACAAAATAAATAAAGATAGATAAATGGTGACAGACAAACTGAAAGACAAATCTAGACAGACAGAACCACATTTGTATAGATAGATGGATGGATGGATGGATGGATGGATGGATGGATGGATGGATGGATGGATGGACAGATTGGCAGGATGGTAGGTACAAGCAGATATATACAGGTAAATACATGGACAGATAAATTAATAAATACAGTCAATAAATTATTGACGTGATTCCATTTGTATCAGTGATCCAGATGTAAAGTCTTCATACCTTGCCTGTAATTTTGTTACATATTTTTTATTTATTTTTTTTTTTGTGGCAATACGACAACGAATGAATTTGGACAAAAAGCACATCAGACAATATGAGCAGATTAGCGCAGCACTCAGTAATATAACCAAAATAGGCTCACATCAAACAGTGGTAATTCTAGTGTACGAACTCTAATTTCTCACAATGAATACTTTTTTAATGATTTGCCGTATTTTTAAACAGCTTAACTGCAGAGAGTGCAAGATGCTGCTCTATTTCATAAGTTGGGGGAAAGTCTTGGGTTAAGACTAGAATCGGCAGATGCTCACCGGGTCCAGCTGGAAGCCATTGACCCCGTTACCGGTGCTCAGGACAACCATTGTGGCGCTGCCGTAGAGGGCGTATCCTGCGGCCACCATGTTTCGACCAGGCTGGAGGTAGTCCTTCTCTGTCACGGGACCATCACCAGTCTGTTGACATCAAGTGAATGTCGGTGTACAGACAACAGAAGAATAGAATAAAGATAGAGAGAAATACAGATGTAATCACAGTGGGCTCCTGCACCCTGTTGCATGAAACCCTTACCGCTGGACTTACCGCTCCTTTCTAGCGGTAAGTCTTCAAATTAGCGGTAAATTTTATAATCCTTGATGCTGATTGGCTGTGATGCCTAATTTTGACGGTAGTTACCATTGAAATTCAACGGTAAGTTTTATGCAACGGGCCCCTGGTGTTCTCGCTGGATACTTTTAAACTTGATGCTTGTGTCCATCCATTAGACTTATTACTTGCACTCATAATAGACACTATGTGAAGTTCTTTCACACTTACGCAGGAATTCACAAAGGTAATTTAGATCTAGTCCTTCGTTTTATGCAAATTTCTCCTGTGTAAATGCACATAACATGTGTAAGATTGGGTAAGCCAATAGACATCCAATAATGACTGCTTGCCAATACTTGTGTGTGAAAGGTATGCCCATTTTGCACCTAGTTTAGTCCATGGACTAAATCTAAATCATGGATATGATTGGAACCACCTTTGTGAACTTGAGCATTAATATCCATGGGCAATACACAGCACAACAATGCAATTTCATCCTCTATGTTTTATGAATCAGGAAATTTCCTCAAAGTCAGTGTGCTATCATCAAATGCAGTGACTGTCCATACCCAGTACCTTAAAAACAAGTACAATGTGCAACATAGGTCTACATTCATTTAGAAAAAAGCAAAATTGTGTTTGTTTTGGGATTTGGTCAACACGAACACTAAGGAAGCACTTAAAAGGATTGTGAGCAAGCTACAGAGGGGTTGAGGGCTTAAAAATTCCTGTCAAGAAACCACATTGTAGGCGATGAGGATGAACATAAATAATACAAACATGTATGAACAACGTACACGTGAATCTGGAATATCCTAGCATGATTACCTTTCTCCAAATCCCAAAGATGGACCCAATTGAGACGAGACAGTCGATATTTGAGGAGCCATCCAGGGGGTCAAAGGCCACGATGTACTTCCCCTGTCTCTCCGTCTCCACTTCAATGACGGTCTCGTTCTCCTCGGAGATGAGGACGCAGGTCGTGTACGAGCTCTTGAGGGCGTTGATGAAGAGGTCGTTAGAGATGACGTCCAGCTTCTTCTGCTGGTCACCGGTTGTGTTCACTGACCCTTCAATGCCATAACTGAACAGACAAGGGGCAAAATGTGTCTGGAGCTTTCACCTCAACCGAGACAATACAGCATAACTTTAATGTTGGATAGTGATAGAGACTAAAACTGCCAGTAATTTTCCCTCGGTGGGTTTTATTTGTTTGTGTTCTCCTGTACTCTCTCAGTAGGGTGACGGTCTTTAGTAGTTGGTCTAGAACCCAGGGCCTATAGATGACCTGCAGTGCAGTAGTAGGGTCCTACACCTGCTGCCCTGCCCCCTCCCACTTAAAAAAACAAAAGAAAAAGAAAAAAAAAGTTCTGCAGCCCCTGTAAATCCATGATTAAAAGTGGATGACAATTACGGCATAATCGTGATATAGTCCCCACCGCTGCATGTCCGTACTAAATACAACCCTACCTAACCCTATACCCTAACCCTAGTCCGCGGGTGCACACGCACTGCGGTGGGGCCTATGGGCTATGGTGGGGACTATATCACGATTATACCACAATTACATCATCCCAATCTACAACAATCAAAATCTACATGACACTCGACACTGATGACAAACATAATTGCATAACTGGTTGACCATTTAATGTGTGCACAGTAATCATTATGAAAAGAAGAAGACAGCAATGGGCCAATGTCTTAACACAGAGTTCAAGACACAACAACCGGGTTTTGATCCTTGCCCTTCTCAACCAGGCTCAGACAACATAAACATACTCGAAACCCTTCAAGGAATTCCATCTCTGACACTTTATCTGACGTGTAAATCCCTATATCATTATATTGGGCTACGCCATGGCGGCAGTACAGTAATCTTTAATTTAGAATGTGCTGCTGATACAACACAGCACACATTATCCAGTGTCGTGACGTCAACATCAACAGTCAGTCGCACACCACTGCCCTAGTCCCATATACGGAAAAAAAGTGTCCCATGTTACTGAAATGTGACTTACAGCCTCGAAATACCGGCTTTTCTCACAGCTGACGATATTGCCTTGATAGCGGTCAGCAGGGAATTCAGGAGAGTGGTCAGTTCTCCCGTGGCCTGAGGAAAACGCCTCTGTTCGGCCAACACAAAGCGTGTTAGCGTCACAAAATCGGTCTGTACACCTTGCGAAGACATGCTGGTTTCGTATGTTTATAAATGCCACGCATGGGGTCTCGGTCATGCACGTACACCTTTCACATGTATTCCTTATGAAGAAGGCAATCTCGCAACAGGTTACAAGTACGGTGTTTGACGAACCAGCAGATATCCAATCAGGGCGAGTCTTTCAGACGCGCCCCTTTACGTCACAAAGATCAGGGCCCCTTCCCGCCTCTTCACTTCAGGGAGGGGGGAAGTCGAGAGGGGAGTAACAGGGAAGAGGGACAGGGGAAGGGAGGGGGGGGGGGGGGGGGGGGTAGAAAAAAGTGTAGATGCACTATAATAAGAAAACTTGGAAGGAGGGGGGGGGGGGCAGAGGAATGGAAGAAAGAAAGTGTTGTAGTGATAAAAAAGAAAATAGCAAGGGATAATGGAAGCTAATAAATTACTTCTTAGATTTTCTCTGCATCAATGCAAATTTTCTGTCAAATAAACACCAAAGATCCTACAGGACCTTTGTAAACACTTCAAGAGAATTAAAGAATTAAGCTATAATGCATTTCTCAACAGAGTAATGCGGCATTTTTTTTTTCAATCAGGATATATCTTCAAACTTCTTAATCTTTGATTTTTGTTTGTCTGCCTCATCAATAAATCAATTATGAAAACTGGTCTTAATTTTGTGACATATCCACATCCACCTCTAGCTCTTTTCTCCTCATAAATCATTCATTGTAATGATGATTACCTCCACCTCCCTGTTACAACCCTCCATCATGTGCAATTAAAAGTCTTTCAGATTCACCTATCCTTACATACATACACATAAGTCACATTTATTATTTTCTCCTGTTCTATATATTAGAAGTTTTCTCCTATGGTATTTTATACTCAACAGGCATTACCAAATAAAGGTGATCATTGTACTCTTGTTCTCCGCACCCCACAAATGAATTCAGCAAGTACATACACACTCAAAATACTTAGAGACACAGTTGATACATACATAAACACAAAGATACACATCATATGCATACACACTCACACGTATAAACATGCACACACACATACACACATACTTCAAATGATGCACTCACATACACACTGAAAAAAAAACAAAGACTCCAAACACATCCAAATTACCACCACCACCATCATAATCCTCACCCTCAAACCATGGAGGTGTGATTGAGAAACATTCTCAGACCTCGATCATGAAATGTAGACATGAAGAAGTCATTTGAGCACACATTATCTTTTATTGTAGAGATTTTATTATATTCTGCATATCTTTCATCAATATTCATCTCGACAGACAAACAAGCACATACAGGGATTTTTATAACTTACACAGGGTCTTCCACTGCATCGTAGGAACAGACCCTCATCAAGCAAAGTGCCTATTCCAACAGTCTTGCCTCTGATTGCCAGGAGACACTATGGCATAAATATTTGTCATAATGATGATGAAACTCAATATTTTAAAGGTAATCAGAATTCCCTGCCCTCATAAAGAAAACTTGTTGTTTTTTATCATTATCCTCCTCAAAAGAAAGAGAAATGTAACAAAATCACGAGTGTATGAAGCATGAGCAGAAGAGCAACATAAATTTTGGGCAAAGGCACTTTGTAATATTCTTTTCCCCTTCCAATGTAACTGCTGTTTATGCATATCATTATGGTACGTTCTATTGATAACAACCAGGTCATCGAATTTCAAGTATAGTTTTTGACAGATAAAAACGAAAAATTAGCAGAGAGATTAGTTGAAGTTAAGTCCTAGATAGTTGAAAACTAATTTCCCCACATCTGATCTAGAGTAGCAAGAAACCCAAAATAACAAAATGCGATGCTCCAGAATAACAGTGTGTACTCAAAAAGTGCTCACATATATACCTGGACATACGAGATCATTACAAGATCACAGAAAATGTCAGAATTGCGATTGGCAAAATTTCGGTGTCAAAGACATAAGACAAAATGTCTTCTCTCACGTAATGATGATGCAGTTGTTGTTCAGTTTTCTATGTCCTTGAAAAAAAAAAAATACATACCAGTACTTTGTAATCCGTCTACAGACAAATATTCTAGATTTGTTTACTTGACCAGAGCATCTGGAGAAGCTATGATTTACTGACCTCCCCTGCCCCCACCCCCCCCCCCCATCCCAGTATAACCCTCCTTTCGTGCTGCACTCTCCAAACCATATGTTCATATTCCCCATGTTAATACTCCCAAAACGACACCATCGGAGCAACCCGGTGATCTCACGCTCAAGTGCACTACAGAGATTTGTGAACAATTTGAAATCACAAATCGTATTAAGTGTGCAAAATGAAAACGCAAACTCAGCAGAGAGAACCCAATGCTTCACTTGGTGACAAAATATTAGTATCCTATACATTGTATCACACACATGAACTCCTTCAGTATCATTGACAACAAGTTGTCATATAATGCAATGACATTTTTTTTTTCAGACACTGGACCTGAGCAGGTTATACATTCTGGGCCATCAATTCAGTGTTATGATTGTATACTATTGTTACTGTCACTATTCATGTCTGACATTTCATAACCTAAACCCTACAGAGACAAACTTTTGAGCTGTGGTAAGCTGATATCTCGAAGAAAGTGAGGTGTAAAATAGTTTCTTAGAGTGCCTCCAACACCCTTTGGGTAGAAGGTGCTTAAAACAGAAAGTCAAAAATAAGTAATTTTGGAGAAAGGTGGTGGTATTGACTTGTTATCACATAGTTCCTACAAAACTGATAAAGCATTAATTTCCATTATACTTGTCTGAGTTTGAACAATATAAAAATATTCAAGTTTTTGCTTAAAGTCAATTTTTAAAGTTCTTTATCTAGGTCTTGCACAATCCCAAAATGATCTCATTAGATATCTATTTATTCTCTGATGAGCTAAAAGAAAAAATCTTATCTATCACTACATGTATAAATGTTTGACAGTCTATAGAGCAGATACACATCAGATATGCCTCACAGAACTTGAGCTTTGTGTACAGCATAGAGCATTCACTTTACAATATATTCATATGACATTCTGGACAAAATAATACGAAAAGAAAAGAAAGAAAAATCAGAAATTCATGACTATAGCACATCAAATGTGACACTTTTTTAAATGGACAATGGGATCATGGTCAAACATGCACAGTCATATACAGCTGCCTTTATCAAGTGGTTTTTTTTTCTTTTTCTTTCTTTTTTTTTTTACAAACAGTTTCGTATACACACACACACAAACACACACACTTTGACGTGTCTAAAAAAGATTGTGTTCATAGGTAGCTGTCACCGTACACCATGGCAAGCATCCCTTCCATAATGTATGGCTTTATTTGAAATCAGTGGCACTGTATTCCTTATCAGCATGCATGAGTTGTGAATTTAATCAAGTCACAAAAGTGAATAAAAGCTGCTGCTTTTCAAAGATTCCTTAGCAGGTATGCCACAGCAACTGGGTTTTTACATATAATACTGCCGATCATTCCATGCAATCCCCAACAAATCCCCTTGTATTTAGACGGGTGTGTTTGTTTGCCTTTGTATGTTTGTTTGTGTGTGTGTGTGTGTGAGTGTGTGTGTGCGTGTGTGTGTGTGTGTTTGTCTTTCAAGAATGATTTATCTTTGAAAGAAGACACAAATGCACTCACACAAATGCAAGCCCCTGATGCACGCTACTTGTGCTAGCTGCTCACACTCTTCAAATTCTCCATCACTGGAACTAACTTGCTTACTGGTATTCTACAGATAGGGCCCAGAAACCATTTCCACCCTCACTTCTCCCCTCCCATTTTCTAGAACCTCGCTATCATTGGAATGGGGGAATCTACCGCTAAACTTGCGTAATCTAAAAACACGATAAATAAATAGACTGAAATGCATCTTTGCATGAGTACAAAAGCCGTCGGTTTTCATGCATGTATCCTCTTTTGAACAGTTGCAGCATGCATTCATTAAACCAAGTACAGATACCACAGCAAAAAAAAAACTAGTGACTCATATCAAACTTCAAGGAAAAGCCATTTAAAAAGTTCTGTTTTTGAAGGACTTACAATGTTTGAAACTTTTTATAAGAGCTATAATACTTCCATCTGTTATCATTTCCAAAAAGGGCACACGCTTTAGCAAAATCAGCAAAATACAATAAAAACACAATATGTAATAAATGTACTGATAGTAAAACTTAATGCTCAACACCTTTGTTTCATAGCAAAAACACGATCAGATGATTGTTACACACGTCTCTTCCAGCACCTACAGTAAAAGCCTCATTGGTCATTCTGCATCCCGTATTTCAGTTTAAAGATGTTCTCAAAATAAGACTTTACCTGAAAGAGATAAATCTAGAATGAAGAGAAACCTGTGAAATCAAAGCAACTGATCTAAAAAAGTTTTGAGTGGAATGGAACAACTATTTTGAGAGATATGTCAGTGTGCAGTCTACGCTGGCATGATGTGGGCACCTAAAATTAGCTGCATTGTCCAATTCTAGTCAAACTCTTGTGGATCTGTGGCTTTGTTTCACTGCGTTGGTGCCAAATAAACCTAAGTTCTCCTACTACTCTTGCAAGCCACCTAGTGTTCATCTAATCTACTGGGATTGGAAGAGAACGTTTCTTGAGATGGGTGGGGAAAAAGAACCTTCACTATTTGGGCAGATGCTACATAAAGGCGCCGAGCTGCAGACGTATACAATACAAATGATAAATATAATGCTCTTCAGATGTTTGGCTGGGTCATTGCGGCTTGGAGCCAAAGTATGAAGGTGGCTGATGAGGCTCTTAACGATGTGGCAAGAGTGAGCTTGTCCCATGTCTCACCTTCCACAATAAATACAAACATTTTCGGCAAAATGATGCCATTTCACAAATCCATCTCCATATACAGATATGTTCGGGGTCCATCAGTGAATACTTTGGTACACTTTCCGCGATGATCTGACAACATTTTGATGCTACAGACTGCATTCAATGATGCTTCTCCTCCTCCCCCTCCTGGTGAGTACAAGTTCATGAGTCTCTACAGCTGAGACTTTGCTAGCCATCCCCACCAGAGGGAACGCCTGAGGGTGTCTATGTGACGTGGCGATGGGTGGCGAGTGAGGTCCGTCATGAAGCCTTTGCCGTACATGTACCCGGCGCATTGGCCGCTTCCGCCAGGGACGTGAAGTCGAGGGATTTGCTTCGTTTGTGAACAGGGAGCTCTGGAATGGCATGTAAGGGGCTGGCGACATTGAGGGCAGATCTGTAGCGGACAAACGAGCAAAGAGGTAAAGAGGTAGATTTTTTAAATTATACCAATTACAAATAAAAAAGATTCCAAATCAACCAAAGACTACACAACAGTAAACTTTACATAGTTCTCAAAATACAATTTTGCCTCATCATTGATATCTTTTCCAGTTTTGTGATATCAAAGAGAACGATGAATATGCTGCTTAAAGCCTTGATTTCCATTTCAATATTTTACTACCACCCCAGTGCCTTTTTACTTTATCGCTGACATAAGAGGGAAATATTGGGATATAGTCTTGATTTAAACTTTCTACTTTTGTGAGTCTCTTTTTGAGTAAATGGAGAAATACAGATGGAAAAATCTGTTACTCTAATTGGCTTAGAAAAATGAAGAGAAAATTAGATGTACCTGTTGTGCTTCATGTGACTTTTAACGAGATGCCCCGCGGCCAGGGCGGACATGAGGGAAAGCTCTCCGGCCATGACAGTGGCACAAATGATGCGCGCGAGCTGGGAGGAGTTCAGACCCGATCCGTGGACGTTGGACCCCTTCACATCCATCATCTGCATAACGAAGAAACAGATAGAATGGAAACATGTCACATGGTTTCCTTAGAAACCCTTTCACAAGTCTTGCCCGAAATAATACTGAAAAAGAAATGCTTAAATACATTGCTATTTCACAGACCACTTCAAATCTTTATCTTACAGCTGTACTTACTACACTGTAACAATTCATGAAATTCTTCCGTCGAGACGTTTTTATTGCAACTTATTGACAAATTGCCCTACATCAGTTGCAATACACTGTAACAAACAAGGCATATAAATTCGTTTTAGATTTGTATCATACCAAACCATGGATGAAGTGACACCAAACTAGTGCAAGGGTACCAAAATTTAGGCATTAGAATTGAGAGGTGTTCTAAAGCGCTATTGGGGAGATACGAGTGTGTTCCATGCCTTTCAATGCGCAAATGTAATTCCCAAAACAATGAGGTTTTCATATATTATCATCAGGACAGGATGTTCTAAATTTCAGGGAGTCTCTTGCAGGATCAAGGAGACTTGGCATCTTTGCAAGAGCAGGGCGGATCTAGGAATTCCGTAAAGAGGGGGCGCCTTTACAAGATTAAAGGGGGGGGGGGGGGCACACACACCCCTCCCCATTTTTTTTCTTTTTATTTCTTTTGCTTTAACAAAAAACAAAAACAAAAAACAAACAAACAAAGGGGGGGGGGGGGTCGTGTGCTCGGTGTGCTTCCCCCTGGATCCGCCACTGAAGAGTACTTTAAACCCCCAACCGCCCGCTCCAATCACGACTTACTGAGAGACAGGCAGACTGAGGGGGCAGGACGGTGCCTCCGCCCACGGTGCCGATCTCGATGGAGGGCATGGTGCAGCTGATGTAGAGGTCCTCCCCGGTGGCCCCGCTCGTCTCCATCAGGGTGATACAGTTGGAGCTGGCGATGTTCTGTGCTGCATCCTAGTGAGAAGAAAAAGGAGGCCGGATGCTCACCGTGGGTTACAAAGTCACAAGACAGCAGCTCTACTGTAACGCAATTTGTGCTACATCAAACACATACATGCAGATCGATGTCCAATAAATTTGCATGATAGATATGAGGTGATGGGGTAGTTACAATTACTCAGATTTTTGGAGCTCACCACACAGACATTATCACAACAGAGGCAAAAGAAAAAAAAAAGCCCTCAAAAGGCAAACACATAACACACCACACCATCTACAACATGTTACAAACACCTTCCAAAGGAATTTACTTTCTTCAATAATCTCAAAAAAGTTCTTTTGAAAGGGGTCACTAAAGTCAGTAAGCTTACCTGCCCACAGGCAATGTAGATGGCTGTGACTATGTTTGCTGCATGCGCGTTGAAGCCCCCAATGCTGCCTGCCATTGCTGAGCCAACCAGATTCTTGTGGATGTTCAGGTCAACCAAAGCAGAAGCACTGGTCTTGAGCACCTGATGTACGGTGAGAAAATATCATAGTTTACATAATCAAAATAATTGAATGATGAGCACCTATGCTAACACACCATGCACATAGCCCTGAAAACATATATGAATGTACTTGATGTGTTTCATCTGCTGCAATTTCTTTGAGATGTAAATAAACATCATGATGGAGGTATTGGCTAAGCATCACAATCTAAACAAAAGTTTTGCCTGTAAATAAATAAAACATGCAAATCACAAGAATATACACTCAGAAAAGATCATTTTCTACACAGACGAGCAGAAGGAGTACACTTTTGCTGTCGAATCAGCGAGAAGCATTAGCTTGTAGAATAATCAATTACAGTTCATTCTTTATGAAATACAACCATGCACAGTATTTACACTGTTTTTATGAAATCATTGTTTTTCTTCCAAGAATGAAGTAAAGTTTGCTGCTGAAAGAGAATAGCACCAAATTCTTTGTACAACTTTTGGTGGCCAAGGAAAAAAAAAACTTGAAGTCCATTCAATGATGGTGAGATAATGTATGTTTTGCCAACTCAAGGAATATGGCAGACTGTCAACACTTTTGTGTGTGGAGTACCCACCTGCTTGATGATGTGGGCAGGGACCGTTGCCTCGCACACCACCGACTTGCCCCGCCCCTCTATCCAGTTGATGGCTGCCACCTTCTTGTCGGTGCAGTAGTTACCGCTCAGACTGAGGATCTCCAAGTTGGGGAAGTGCTCTTGGAGGGCGTGTAGAGCCTTCTCGGTACCCTGGAACGATCATTACACACACAGCAACTCAACGTTATTGAGGTGTACCATTCTCCTCCGTCATCTTACAACCCTTTTCTAAAATCCATCTATCTGCTTTTCTGATGCTTTTTGTCTTAATTCTCCTCCTTTCCCATCTTAACCTAAATCCTTGGCCCTTTCTGCTCCATTCATGACTTCAAACAATTTCTCTGTTAGTTCCTCATCATCTTCTACAACAGGAGATATCTTTTTCCTTCATTTCCTCCACTTTTCCTCCTCTGGTTTTCAGAATACTGAACTGGTGATCAGTGCGAGACAAACATCTGAATGGTTCTAAATCCATGTTCCCTGGGGATGATGTTCACACTTTTTTAAAGCATTTCTCATCTCCAGTAACAGTACTTCCCTACAGACTACACACTGATTGATGCTTCTAACAAATTAATTTCTCTTGCTGAAATCCCACCCAACAGATGATTTCATCATCTTCCCCCAAAATAAATTCTATGGTTTGTCCGATAAGTCTCGAACATAGAAATGTTGATCCTTCTACACCATCTCTCTCTCTCTCACCTTTGAGACCATATTCATGCCCATGGCGTCACCGGTCTCCGCCTTGAACCTGAGGTACATGTAGCGGCCAGCCAGGGCGGTCTGGATGCTCATCAGCTTGGCGAACCGGCTGGTCGACTGGAATCTTTCTTTCACGATGGCAAAATTTTCAGGAACCTCCAACCACTTCTTGATGTCTCTGTTTGTCGATGAGCAGGATGATAAAAAAGAGAAGGAAGATTGACACAAAATGAAATTCTCAACTACATCTCTCCAGAACTTTTTATTCTACAGCTATTTCTATGTGAACACAACACTGTATCAAGTTAGTCCTTTTGCTCACTTGAATATCAGTATCGGATAAAGTTTAAATTGTAAACACATGAACAAAACTGGGCTTTCTCTCTGTAGAACAATTCATTACATTCAACTGATGGTGTTCAGTAGCATAAAGCAACTAACAATTTGTCTATCTCTTGGTTGTTTGACAAAAGAATAAAAGAGAATAGCTCTGACTCAAGTCTGATAACTGTAATATATAAAAACAGCTATCAGATACACAAAAATTGGCCGAAATTGAGAATGAAGAAGGCAATACAGAGCACGGAAGGCACAAACAATGGGGGGGGGGGGGGGAGGCATCTTTATTACCAGAGGTATATCTCCAAAGCTAACTGTATTCTGGTGGATAGTTGCATGCATTTTCCCCATTTTGACCCTTGACCCTTACCCAGCTTCCATGGCACTCGGCAGTCTGACCAGCGGGCCTCTTGTCATGCCGTCTGCGATGAGTATACTGTGAATTCCTCCGGCAGACTACGGGCAAAAAACAAAAAACAAAACAAGAGGGAATTGAAAAATAGTTACAAAAACCAAGCACAAACACCATAAATCTAAAATGCCCCTAGAAGCTTTTATTCTTGGCACACATAAATATTCTCTAAGATGCAACTCTGAAATGTGTGTAACTACGGCCATAAATATTTACAAATTATTCTTCATACACGATGATGAACTGCATACGCCAAATATTTTGCAAGGTTTTTGTTTTCACTAATTTCGCGCATCGCGTTATTTCACAAACTTAGAAACATGTGAAGATATCAACTCTGACCCCGACGTAATTGTGACGTGCAGGCATATATTTTTCCGTTCAGTCCTGTACTCCACACCTGTGAATTTAACCACTCGCAAAATTGTTGTGAAGTCCTGATTCGCAAAAAAAATTGGACTTGCTAAATAAAGTGGCAGGACTTGCAGCTTCTAGAGACTCACCCGCAATGCTCGGCAGCCTCTATTTGTGCTGGCCACTAGGCAACCCTCTGTGGTTGCCATGGGAACCTGGTACTCCTTCCCGTCCAGGAGCAACGGGCCTGCCACGCCCACGGGCACGGGCATGTAGCCAATCACATTCTCACAGCACGCCCCAGACACCTAGATAATGGAAAACAGAAATTCTCACATTGTAAACACAAAGTTCTGTAGCTACATATTTCTTAGATTTCCAGATTAAATGTGTCTCACTGCTTCTGATATCCTTTCCTATTCATTTCTTTTTTTAATCAACATGCCTATTTAGCAGTAACTTTTTTACATAAAGTGATAACATTTTTGTTTTAAATTCTCATTTGTAAGACATCAAATCTTGACAGAAATTTATTCAAATTTCATATTTGGCATGAAAAATGGGATCAAAATAAATATATTGGAGTCAAGGAAACTTCATGTGGATGAGCACCAAATCCCACACCAACACAAGCACCAAAAAGTGTGCATCACCCAAAGCCACCTCCTGATCAATGTCAACTCACAAAGGAGTAGTCGTAGCTGGCATATGGCAGTTTCTCGAGGGCGTCCGTGATGGGAAGCGACTTGCTGACAATCTGTCTGCGGATGGCCACGCCCCTCTCCGGGTTGCCGAGAACACTCTCCAGCTTGTAGGACGGGATGTGCTTGCCTGCCACCAGCAGACAGATCTCTTCGTCTGTCAGCTCGTCGGGGCCCTTCTGCAAAGACAGATGCAAATTTACACAAACAAGATGTTTAGTTCAAGCATTTACTGCAAGCACATGACCTGTACAATCTGTCTGTTCTTCAGAGATTATTTCATAATTGACGTTTTGCAGATTACTTTCTCACAAATTGTATGAGTATGATATCGATAAACAGCATTGCCTAAAGACATGTCCATCTCCAATTGCATCTTGTTACTTCTTTTATTAATTTCTTATTAAATATGTTAACACAAACATTGGTGACATCCACTTTGGAGAGAAACTTTGATCATCGCATCTGAGCATGGTCTTTGAACAGGGCTTGGATGATGGAGGTATAACAAAGTAAAATATTGGAGCTTACTCCAAGATTGAGAATCTCCAGACACTCCTCAACTGGTCGGGGAGGCTGCGGCTCTTTCTCGAGAACCAACTCGACCTCTACCTCCTCCCCCTCTTCCTCCTTTGCATCGTCGTCATCTTCACTACCGATGGAGCCGATGGTGAATCGGGCGGGGCCCTGGGTGGTGACCGGGGAGGAGGATCGGCTAGTGTGGGGCGTGGTGCGGGGTGACGCCTTGACGGGGTCGGTCTGGACACCCTGGGTCCGGGAGGTCATGAGTTCAATGACCTTGACGTCACTGGTCGAAGAGGTGGATGGGAGGCGACCGCCTTCTGAAGCTTCAAACTCACCGACGTCTATGCAGCAAAGCAGAAGAGAACAATATCCCATGGATATTAATACTTATCCGTAATTCGTACATTTCTGGGGCACAATCTTCCAATGTGCAACCTAACAAAATATACTTTTCACATTACTACTCAGTATCACATCATATCATGGGTTATGACATGGCAACTGTATCACAGACAGCAATGAATGCGATATGATTTGATTTGATGTGATGAAAATGAATGAAATATTCTTCAAAATATGATTCACATTTATGAAGACATAGCAAAGATGGACTATCAAATATATAACACACATTCAAACCTCCCACAAACTGCAATGATCTCTAAGTCCCTATCTAGCCAAAAAAAGAGAGAAAAGAAACACTTTAAACACCACAAACACAAACCTTCAACGTCTGACCCCTGATTGACGACCTCGTGACCTTCTGCGATGCAGACACGCTTGTCGCTCTGGGTATAGTCTGAGAAGAGGATATAGTGTCCGGCCAAGACGCTCGCCAGGATGGCGGTGATGATGTAGTCCAGGGTGGGCGGCCACATCCTAGAGCAGGAATGGCCAGACAGAAAGACAGGGGGGAAAAAAATTCACCGGGGAAAAACAAAAGGTGGAGAGTGTAAGATGGAAAAAGAGATGAGTGTGAGATGGAAAGAGAGATGAGTGGAAGTATGAAGGCCAGAGAAAGAGAGGAATAAATACTGTAAAACATGATAAATTCTTGGCATGAAATATTCGTAAACCTTCACTGGCATTCAATGCATAGAGCGTAGACAAGAACTTTTGTGTCCCTTTTAATTTAGCAAATTTCGGAGCGCAAAATGCGCGAAATTAAAATGCACGCGAACATTCCTCGTTTTACAGTATTAGAACTGATAATCTAACATTCTACACATCAATGTTGCTCATATTCCTCATCAGAGGCAATTTACTACTGCATTAAAAAAAGACTACAGTTTGCAAGCATGTTCACATTTACTGAAGACAAAAAGAATGATAACTATATCACAAATCTTTTAGTGCAAATATTCAACTCACATGCATAAAACATGAAAAAAAAAATGCAGCTTAGAGCATACATATCTATAACTGTTAATAAAAAATTGAGTGGGGCATTCAAAGGGGTGACTGACCTGGTCAGATAGAACTGCCAGAGTGGAAGGTCCGGTTCTATCTCCTTGTTGGTCAGCAGGTTGCTGCCAAAGAATGGGTTGTCCTGGCTCATGAGGTGGGTGTTGCTGCCTTCCACCCAGTAGCTGTGGGCATGCACCAGCATCAGACCTGTGGCCTGTGGGTAACATCAATTCGGGCAGGGCCAAGAATGAATGAATGGATAGAAAGAATCAAAGAGATGTATGGAGGAAAGATGGCCACAGCATGACCAAAATGCAACAGACATTACCAAACTGAACAATAGAAATTAGCCTACATTCTTTTCTCCTAAGCCTGCAGTCTGTCACATATTTTTTGACAGTTTAGTTTATATTATGGACTTCCTCTAGAAAGCTGATAAAGAGATGGGTAAAGAACATGCCCATGTAGCAAATGAATGGGTTTAGATCACAAATTTGGTGCCAATAAAGGTTTTTTTTTGTGATTCAAATGCTACCTTTAAGATTCATTTTGACACCACTGAAGAAATTTCTGCATAAACTACACTGCTAAAAACAAATTCATGGAATGTCCCAACATCAATTTGTGCTTCATATCAAACATAAGTGAGGGAAAGATTGGGGTTATCATATTTCCTAACAAACAATCACCTCATCACAGCTTCTTCAAGTTGTCATGTAGAAATTTTTGTGGCAAATGATGTTCACATAAAGGGAAAGACTGTGTCTGTAACAGTCTCATTTCTCACAAACATCTGTTCAAAGCTTTTTCTCATGGTATTTATCAGTGTTAAAACAATTTGAAAGAAATTAATTATCTACAATTTGTATGAAGGGTACATGAGATGGATTCACAATCTTCATGGAGATGAGACTGGGTAGCCCCTTGACCCCTCACCATGATCATCTTGACCCTCTGCACCACTGGGTTGGATTTCTTGTCTTCTTCCTCCTCCAGCACCTCGGCAAAGTGACCGAGGTGCCACACTGGACGACCGTGCTTGTTGCTGTTTGACAGCTGTGATTGACCACAGAGAGATAGACAGAGAGAAATGAGAGTGAGAGACAAGACCACATTGGTTGATATCAGACTACTGGGTAGATAGATAATCATTACAAATGCTAGAAAGAAAATAACACTGAAGAAGCTCCCCATAATATCCTAGCTTGTCTTTTTAGTGCACACATAATTTAACGTAACTTTGATTAAGTATGTCTACTTGGTTAAAGGGTGTGTACAGTTCTGGTCGAGGTGAGGATTTAGCTTTTAACGTTTTGCGAGATATTCAGAAACCACTCTATGAGATGTCAAAGAGCATGCAGTTCTAAGGGGTATCAAAAGTTTATTCGATGAAAATCGGTTTTGAAATGGCGGAGATATCCAAAAACAAGGTGAAACAAAGAGATCCTAATAAAGTTGTGGCATGTCGCCTTTTATCATTAGCACTTTTTTGGATATCTCAGCCATCTGAAAACCAATTTTCATCAAATAAACGTTGAATCCTTCTTAGAATTACATGCTCTTTCATATTTCATGAGAGGCTTTTCATTATCTCACTTAGGAATGTTCAAAACATGAATCCCCACCTCAACCAGTACTGTATAGTCCCTTTAAGACAAAATCATACAACAACATGATGTGCAGAAGTTTGTATCAAGTACATGAACCAACAACTTGGAATTTGTTTCAGACAATAACCCTCAAAACACCATCTCAATACTCACACCTATAATTTAAAGGATGGACAAATTCAGGGGAAAAAAAATCATTTAACGGAACAGCACAAGGCCCTCCACATTTTTTCCCTCTTGTTTTGACTCTAGGCAAGATGTACTTGTACCCATGACCAAATACAAACAAAAGCAAAGGTTCACTTGGCTAGTTGAACAGGTTTTTCTTTTTTAATCTTCAAATAATGGGGGGGGGGGGAGGGATTTCAAATTGAGAGTTAGAACAATCACACCCTGACAAGTAAGCAATCAATGCACCACCTGCCCAATGGCCAACCAGTGTAACAGGTGTTGACATTCAGGGTTATTAATCACATGGCTCGTGTTCAATCAATGGTACAAGCAGCATGCCACGTGACAAGATATCCTCTTGACAAAACAAACAGTTTTCCCTCTTCTCTCTATATCCCCCAACCCATTCTCTCACAACACACACACACACATACATACACACACATTCTCTCTCTCTCTCTCTCTTTTTATCTCTTTCTTTATTCATTGACAGTTCTCACGACTGCCTTGGACATAACACTATTGCAGATATTGTAGATAGGGGTCCTCCTCCATAATGAAAATGTTTTTCAGAACCAAAAATGCGAACACAAGTGCCTTTACAGGTTAGACAAGAGATCAACGCAACACAGTTACAAGAGTCATATCGCTTTCTTTTATGAAAAAGATTTGTTGGTCGTTACCTCTAATACAAGTGAAAGGCAAGCCGGGAAGAAGGTCATGAAGACAAAGTAGTTTGCAATGAGAGACAGGCAGCCAAAGCAGCAGAACACTTCCATCTTCTTGATTCCTGAAAACATACAATTCGAACAAGCAGATTCTGTCAGCATTATACATCAAACCAAAACCGCTGTCACTCCAGGAATAATTTCTCTCAACAAAGGAACTCTTTGAATGACAAATCATCTTCAGTGTTGACGGCAAAATCAGGTATTTGACAAATAATGCCTTTGGGGCTGAGATATGCAACACAATAATCCTATTAGCATTTACTACCTTCTTCATGTATAACTTCTTTCACACACTGTTTGTTTTTCTCTTTCCCAAAGTATATCCTCCCTTATACCCAGAAACATGACAAATACTATGGTGGTACTTTAGCAAATGTAAGTCTTTCTAACACTGATGTTTCATGGTCTGAAGGACAGGCAGTCATCATGTTTATTCCAGCATAAATCTCCTGGAGAGTTTCCATAATAACTGGAAGAGTACCTTGCCATTTATAATCAATTATTCACAACGGAACTCTGAGAATTATTTTTCCCAGTGGTACCACACAGTTTTTACTTTGGGACAGGAAAAGAATTGTACACATTCCCTCACATTCACACAGTCAATGAACATGGATGATTTCTCTAGACAGCATTATTCTGCAAACTCACCAGACATCGTCCCGATGCTAATGACGAGCGTCGTGACGACAGTATCCAGGGTGATAGTGGGGCCGAGGATGGCCATGCCGCGGGCGATGTTCTCCTTCACCTCCCGCTGCGAGGTGCTGCTCAGGGCGAACTTGGTGAGGGCGCTCGCCTTGGTCAGGTCAATTAGGAGCAGGAAGAATGGAAGCGCCTCGCTGGAAGTAGCACAAACAGTAGACATGGCAACCATGATAACCATTTTCACTTATTGCATGAATTATCAATGTCGTTTTGTTCCATGGTGCAAAATATTGTGCACTGCATCAAAATGAAGTCATAAAAGTACTGTACTGACTGGGGGTTTTTGTTTTTATTTTTGTGTTTTCCTTCTCTGATGGTTTTACGGGGTACTCTGTACCAAGATTGGGAAGGTTGATGACTTGCTGATATTCTAAATAGCAACAATGATTTCCTGTACAACTTTTCGTAAAAGTATGTATAATAATTATTACTCAATTTTCATGCATTAGAATACAATTGAATATTCATGAATATGACATGCTGAAGTGAGCTCTAATTGAAGTCTCCCTGTAGTGTATTACAAGTAGTTTATTTTGCCTATGAGGCCTCCCTTATTTTCAATTACCATGGTAACATGTGTACCACCTTTTACACATTATGTTTTGCACTTTGAAATGCACCTTTCATTACATTGTGTGAGATTGATATCATTTGATGTATCACATGCTATGCTGTCAATTGCTTGATGATAGCACCCCATGTGGTGCATGAAACTCGGAGTAGCCACAAAGCACTGATGAAATCTTAAGTCATTTTCCTGTGTAAACGTTATCATTATACATAAACACATGAAATACCTAATTACAATCCAAGCACAGGTAAATACTTTGATAACAGAATGTCTTTGAGCACAGCCTGTATAATTGTAAGGCTGAAAGCAAAGTGCAATACATATCCACGTATCATCTACACACCCTAATCCACACGGGGCTTCAGTAACAAGAGAAATCAAGATTAAGGTGGCAGATCTTGTGTCATTTCCAAGGTAAAAGCTATCAAGCAAGGCTGACACATGCAGAAGTGATAAATCAGAACAATTTGTTGTTGACGTCACATCCGCAAACAAGATGAAAACACTCAATATGCAGAGATAAAAGATATATCGTGATATGACTCAGTTTTATAAGAAATAAGGGTGCAACTTTCAAAGTTCACATCAGCTGAGCCAGCGGCACCTATGAATTCAATTTTATTTCATTAAAAAACAAACAAAACATCTAGGTAAATGACTCGCTGGTCATGAACCGAACAAATCATTCCACCTTGTATAGGGGGGTCAATGTCTTGATGAATGCCGATACGACATTGATAACGGCAGAAATGCAAACTAGAGGTATTTGGTTTCTATCTTGTGCAAACAAGATACCGGTCTTGTTGAACTCGGCACACTGTGAACCTCAAAAAATGCTGTTATACATCATTAACAATACACTTGAGTGGTCGAGAAAGTAAGTGTATTTGAGACCAAACACACACGTGACGTTTATCTCGGCTACACCATATCAACGACAAGAACATTTTAATTCTAGAACAATGCTATCTGCAAACAGAGAAAAAAATAACGACGACGTGTTCTCAATCAGCCTCTGTAATCGACTACATGCAAACTGGATCTACCAGTACTTCCCCCTCCATTCCCAACCCCCCCCCCCCAAAAAAAAAAAAAAATGAAAAGAAAACAGAGGATGACTGCCCAAACTATCATCCTACCATGATAGAGAAAAAAATCCTTCCCCCTCCATCCATGCCCCCCAAAAAAAGGAAGTATCATAAAATCAACATCTAACCAACCCTACAAAAAATTGCCTAATATCAAATTTATGACCATTTTTTTTTTCTGGGGGGGGGGGGGGGAGGGGAGGGGGTGTGAAGGGGGTTAAAGGATGATAATCCAAGAGTATCCACACTTTGGATTGTAAGGGCTTATTTGACAGGATGGGAATGCAGCATTTCCACTCACTTTAACCCTGTGAGTTCCAGACCAAAGAGGTGGATGACGGCACTACTGAAGAGAAAGCTGGAGAAGATTGTGAAGAGACCGGCGATGCCTGCAAGTGAATCATAACATGATTTGATTAAATTTGATTTCATTCCTGATTATATCTTATTTTATTTTATTTTTTTCTGCACTGCATTTCTTCAGGTAGAGTAACCAAATGAAACACACAAAATACAAAGAAATACAAAATAAAAATGAATATAAAAATGAATCATGAAATTCAAAGTACACATAATTCATGAGAAGAGTGAGCATGCTAGGCATGCTAAATTAATCTTAAGCAAACATATTTTTCACTTTAAAACCATATTTTCTTACTTTTGATGAATAAAAAAAACAACATACTAAATACTGCACAAACACTAATAAACAGCTTTGCGAAAAGTACCAAGGTATGACGTATAACCAAGGAGGTACTAGGCGCTCGCCTAGTACCTCCTTGGTATAACAAATGAATATAAATACACCCACATACAGGGAAAAAAAGTTAAAAGAATGAACAAATCTCAGCAAAACACATAAAGCATAATCCCTATAATCCGATCCTCAATAGGAGCTTAACAGCCCTCCATGCACCTCCCAAATTTTTTCGCTTCCTCTCAAGCATTTCATGACTTCAATTTCAAGAGGTAAAAGACTTATATGTCTAGGATTAACTACTCCCCTTTCATCTAGGATCATCTGTAAGGGGAAAGCTTGCGCAAAGTGAGAAATACGGTCAGCAAAAAGCTGTTGTGTCTTGATCCCTTCTACCCGCAAGTTTGTGGTGGATTATATACATTCCTTTAAAAGTGTCACTCAAGATTTCGCTTTATGAGGCCCCGGGGAAGCAGACAATTCAAGATTTAGAATGCATTTAGAATATCTATGAAAAAGATTTCATAATGATCTGTACCAGGGTGGCCAACATTGACACTCGACAATCAGGATGTTTGAAGGGACTAAAAGAGACATTCTTAAGAGTGTTTCATGCATCCTAAGAGGCAACAGAAATGCCTAGATCAGAGAGGATTTTATTGGTTTTTTTTTTTTTCAAGGCCACGAAGATACATATAGATAAATTTTTCAGGCAGCCCCTTGCAGAATCATACAAACCTGTCAGGTCTGCACGTAGATACAAGTCACAATTTTTCCATGTTTCCTCTCAACTCGCAAATAGAGTAAATGATGCAAATATACGCAATGTTATGATCTCTGTACATTTGTGGTAGTTACTGGGTCCAGTTTGATAGTACTAAATACACTAAGTAAGATGCCATACTCCCACTTTGGAGACAATACATAGTGCGTATGTGCAACAGAAGGCCATACTTGTGTGAGCATTTCATTTTGTGAATATCAGTCCAAGTGAGAAATTTATGGGAAAAAAAAAAAAGAATCCGTACAATATATTTTAGGCATACAGTAACTTCCTATGTGATGAAAGATACTGGAACTAAGACTAGTCACTGACCCAGGATGTATTTTGATCCTGTCGTTCTCAGCTTTGTGAACTGCAAGTAGAGGTAGACGACAGCTAGCGTTCTCATTATACACATTATGATGATGTCCGACGAGTGCGATGATGCCTGTACAGAAAAAGAAATGAAGAAAAATTAGATCCTTTGAAGGAGAAGCCGGGCATCTTCACACATGTCATTTTTCAGACTTACCAAGCCAGAAGCCAAACCATCCACAGATACTGTGGATCATGCAAGCAAGATTACCTTTCTGAAAATTCTGGGATTTTCTCCTTCTTGTGTCTATTTGATTTATCACCAATCCATCATTCATCAATTGATTCTATCTGCTATCAACACATCTTGCAAAAGTTTTGAATATCTTGGCAGGTTGGAAAGTTTCGAATCACTTTTAGTCTACACTGACACATTACTTTCTGAAGTGCTCTTATAAATCTGATACTATGGCATACAGGCAAAAAACAAATTACAGGAAGTCTCTTGCAAGAATATCATCATCATCACCACCACCATTATCACCACCACCACCACCATCATCATCATCATCATCATCATCATCATCATCATCATCATCATCATCAAAGATATTGAACCAATTTATGTCTTCACCTGCACATGGTCGCACTCGTAGTTCCATCCGCAGATCTGGGGCAGGCCAGTGAAGTAATTCATGGACAGCATGCAGATGGTGAGGGTGAGGGTGCAGACAATGACCTCCCAGGGGTGGGAGGAACAAAACCGCCCCTGGGCCAGGAACAGGCGGGTCAGCATGTCGGAGCGCACGCTGGATGCAGAAAGAGACAGAAAGGGGGAAAACAAAGGTGTGTGATGATGGAGGATTATGCGATCAGACGTGGATGACAATTGTCTGGAATCTGAAGGTTTATGTCGTTACTGAGAACTCACCGAGTCTCAGAAGGCCACTATAAAAACACTGCCTACGCGTATTAGTAACCTATCATGTAGATTTGACTTGTTTGTGTGTCAGTGTGTGTGGGCTTAAGTGCATGTGACAAGCACGTTTCTGCTCTTCCATGAATGCTTGGGTTTGTCCATACCAAAACACACTTTAATCGCATTAAATGCAATTAATTCAGATTCTTTAAAAAAAAACCCCAGAAAGATAAAACTGTTCACTGAGTGACATCAATTGACGTGCAACATTTTTTATTCTTCAACCATCAAGGTGATTCACCTAAAGCAGAAGTAAGAATGAAAGGAGTAAAACACATCTCCATGAGCCAGTTGCCTCATTAAACTCTGTGATTTTTTTTTTTTTTTAATTTGTAGAAATTTTGAAACTCTAACCCTTTACATGTAGGTCCCAAGTCCCCGGTACTGAGCTTAATTTGCACAGCTTCTTCATCAGCCTTCAGTAATTCATCTAACCATAACTCTGACAAAGTTGTAGAATGACAAGCCCACTCAGGTGCAGCAATGTTCGGCAGGAAGGCCGCGGTGACACGATATATGGATTTTAATAGGAGAAATACATTGTAGGTACATTATAATCTCTATTCATTGACAATCCGTGTCTAGACATCTGAGCCAAAGCAGCAAAGAAAGCATTCCAGTATGCACGCCAATTGGCAAACAAAGAACAGCCAAGGTTGAAGACATTGTATCGGCATGCCTAAAGAGAAGCTATTCTTATCAGTCGGCAACTATTAAGCGAGTTCTACATCTGTAGCAGCACAATGAAAATGCCACAATTGTCACTGTCTAGAATATCGGTTTATCACGACACTTGGTAAGGACCCAAGGTTGGGATTGTGTTGCAGATAATCATGAAACGGTTAAAAGATTAGCTTCCACTTATCGCAAGATAAGGGACCTTGACCGATAACATATGGTAACACAATGTCGTGCAATGTAAGTAATAATTAACCAATCCTCTGTTGAGGCTGGGTGGTGGATGCCAGGGTAAGAAGAGTTTGAAATGCACAGGCACTTCAAAAACTTGATAGAAATTTCCTAGCAACAGCAGCATAGGGAACATATGATACAGGAGGTACAGTATATTACACAGATATGGAAAAAAAAAAGTTGTTCCTTTTATACAGGCTTGATTTTGATATCATAGCTCAAAGGCAAAATAAAGCAATACTGCAGCGAGCAAGACAGTTCAATGACTGAGATTACATGTACTATCACTGTTAAATTTCTTGTAGGATGCCATATCACATGAATAGATCATGTTAACAAGTTACGGACCATGTCCAGTTTTGTCTCAGTGTCGGATTTCACATAATACATCCTGTAGGGTGCTACACAAATAGTTCAACCCCACTGGTCCACTTGCCAAGGGCAAGTAAAATTAGTAGGCACTTGCTTGGTGAAAAATGTATGACCAATGCCCTTGCCAAATGGCCACTTGGAAATGGACTAGTGGCAGAAATATCACTGATCATTCCCTGTTCTGTTGACTGAATTAAATTTTCTGTAACTTACTCGCTGGCTTTTGATGAGCTTTGACGATGAACAGACCGCCGAGGAAACGTCTTTTAACCAGACTGACCGCAATGCCGTTTCAGATCCTCAAGTGTGAGGTTCAGCAAATGGTATTGGTATTATGTGTCTGCCTCTCTTGTTGAAGCATCCTCAATGGAACACAATCACTGGAAGGAGGGTTGAAATGGCCTTGAAAATGAAAAAACCTACTCTCTCTGACATTTATAGCAAAAACATATTGTGGGGACTTACCCTGTAGAAACTTTCACAACTTCTTCTTTCTTTCTTTCTTTTTTTTTTGCCAAATGGATTCCCAGAGGTATACTGCGTATTCCAAGAAACTCAGTATGGTTAAATACCTTGGAAAGAAATGTTTGACATGAATTTCATCACTTGGGGGAATCCCCCACGATGGCTCAGCACCTGTTTCCTATTTCCGAATGACGTGAAGACTGTGTGATTGCCAACACTTTGGTTTTGAAATAAGATACAATCTTACTGGTGATGTTTTTATCTGCCATAAAGGGAGGAAAAGAGGGAAAGTGGAGGATCTAATAATCATTTCTCCCCTCTATATTACTCCCTCTCCCCAGGGCTGATCGATGGATAAATCATTAATCCTACACAGTCTGCCATAAATCTGTCACCTGTTTCGTATTTTTCACATGGAATGGGCTCCCTCACTCATGTGATTCTTTTTCTTTTTTTTTTTTTTTTTAATATATATAATTGCACTCAGGATTTTCCCCAGAGAATGAGCACTTTCCAAGATTTTTTCTCAAATTTTTTTTCATCCAGTGAATTGTGAACTGTGCAATGCAAACATAATTAAATGCCCCTCCCCCTTATAACCAAACGATACTAAACAAAACATAATCAAATGCTGTAATAAACCTTATAGGCTGTTTTTTTTTTTTTATCCTCATTGTTATTTACAATCTATGGCATATACTGAGGAAGAAAAGCTAAGAAATTAACACAGTTTCACCAAACTGGCTTTGTAATAACAGAGACACAGTTACAACTGATTGGATGTCAGTACTTTTAACCTAAAAATGATAACTTTGATTTTAAGAATTGTGATATCGCTGGACTAAAAATCAAATACTATTGTCAAGTACCGTACAACTATCAGACAGCAAGGCTTGAACTGAAAGTCCCAAGGTATGTGACTCGCCTATTCCTATAGCAATTTAAAGGGTGTGTACAGTTTTGGTCGAGGTGAGGATTTAGCCTTTAACGTTTTGCGAGATATTCAGAAACCACTCTATGAGATGTCAAAGAGCATGCAGTTCTAAGGGGTATCAAAAGTTTATTCGATGAAAATTGGTGTTGAAATGGCTGCGATATCCAAAAACAAGATGAAACAAAGAGATCCTAATAAAGTTGTGGCATGTCGCCTTTTATTATTAGCACTTTTTTGGATATCTCAGCCATTTGAAAACCAATTTTCATCAAATAAACATTGAATCCTTCTTAAAATTACATGATCTTTCATATTTCATAAGAGGCTTTTCATTATCTCACTTAAGAATGTTCTAAACATGAATCCCCACCTCAACCAGTACTGTACAGTCCCTTTAACCTGTCTCACATTCAAATTGTGAAAAATAGGGCCATTAATTGCATATGTCACTGCATCAACAATTTTGCTCACAACATAACATCATACCTGTTCTTATTACTGCAACTTATACTCTTCTCGTTCAAATATGGTGGGGGCAAAAAAATCTGGTAAATAAATGATGAATTTCAGCACCAATGCATCTCATGTATAACTTTCAGGGGGGGGGGGGGAGGGCACCTGAGATTTTGTGAGTTGGGCGCCGCTTGCATAATACAGCAGCTCATTGCATGGGCAATGCTTCCCATAGCTTCCTGCTGAAAGTCAGGTGAAGGACAAGTGTCTGTAAGGGCATTCACAGCCGAGGAAGAACAAACACCACCAGGCAGGCACACAGACAGGCGGTGGAGAAAATCCACTCACATCCACTCACAGTAGGCGTGTCTTCATCAGCCCGAAGTTCAAACTAGCGGGACATTTTGCGGTCTTAGAAAATAGCCCGATAGAGCGAATGTGCGTCTTCATCAGCTCGAACAGCCTATACTTCGGGAAATTAGTCCGAAAAATTGACGCATGCGCACTTTGCATCATTACTCTGCCTAGCTCGCTGTTCAAAAGTGGATTTCCTGCTCAAAATCTCCTACAACACCGTATGTACGATACTACAACCAGGGGGGTGAGCAGTACAGCAAATTCTCTCCAAAGGGATATTAATAACGCTACTCTTCTGTCCAGTGACACATCTTATATGAAATGAACGAATTGCAATGTTTAAACAAATCCAAAATACACACAATCTGCAAGAATCTTTAGCTATATAGGGTAGAGTGGACCAGAAGAAGAAGTTTACAAAAAACAGCTAGCATGCACGGAATCACCTCCCTGGTTTTAAAGATGTCAACAACAGTATAGGCCTAGTACACACATGTGATCCTTGAATACGCCGTGAGTGTATGCACTATACACAATCACTATAGCTTGTACATGCGCTTTCAATAGCCAGCTGGCTGACCAGAAGCGTGGAGGGATCGAGAAAATTTCGGGCTGATGGAGACGCACCCGAAATAGCGCGCAATTTCACGAATTAGCGCTCTAGTTCACGAACTAGACCAAGATTTCGGGGGAAATTTTCCCGATCAAATAGCGCGCTATTTGCGTCTTCACTACACAGATAGCGCGCTATCTTGACATCGGACTAGTTTGGTAACCGCAAGATAGCGCGCTATTTTGAAACTTCGGGCTGATGAAGACACGCCTAGAGATTCAGTAGGCCTACAGTCTGACCTCAATAATGTGGCCCTCTCTATTATCTGGACGCCTCCAAGCAGTGAAGTCCAGAAAAAAAAAAAGTGATCTCAGACACAATTAAAACTCCTACAAAAGTCTCAGAATTTACCTAGTAGCTGCGATGTTCCCCACAGAAACATGTGATGAATTTTACAGGAAGATGTTTCAATTCTACGACTGTGATTTTCATCAATCAAAATTCTATTGCGGTGTAAACTACTTGCACCTGCAGGCACACTTGTGGAGCCTAATAATTGTCTCCAATTGCATATGCTATCCATCCCACAAGCCTATAAGAATAAAATCTCAACATTATTTTGTGAAACTAATGTGAGCAGGCTAGGGGTCTTCAGGCAAGTTATGGGATTACGAATGCTGCCAGACAACTATCCGTAATGACACGTCTTCTAAAGAGATTCTATTCTATTCTATTCTATTCTATTCTGTTCTGTTCTGTTCTGTTCTGTTCTGTTCTGTTCTGTTCTGTTCTGTTCTGTTCTGTTCTGTTCTGTTCTGTTTTGTTTCATTCTATCACTGATATTTTCCTCTTTTCAATAGCTCTGAGAGTATGGTATGTACCAAGTGCTTGGGTGTGTTTATTGTGATATCATGTAATGACGGAGTTTCAATGTCCTTACCAACAAACTGGAGTGCACCATATGTAAACTTGTCATATTGAAAGTTTATCATTCTTTTAACATATATTGCCAATGCTGAGAAAATAAGTAAAGATCAAAAAAAAATATGTTCTGTTTTATTTTTGGTCATATTGCATTGAAAATATTAGAAAAAAAAAACGATAGTAAAGAGGATAAATTTCTTTGTCACCAATCTACATGTAATTGTCTTGATAAAGAATAGCAAGGGAATTCTAAGGAATTAATGACTCAGAACCAAATGTACATGTAGTCAAGTTTGTTGATGATTTTTTAAATATCATTTTTTACAACCACCATGGGGTCACTGCATGACTACACTTGCTTGTTTGCTTGCTCATGAAAATACATGTACAACCAACACATCTTTGTCATAGCATTTGGATGGTTTTTATGTGATATCGTCACAAATTTCAGAGAAAAATGATCATCTACATGGCGGCAGCGAAGTTGCCAGCAATGGGTATGGAATTAAATATGTATTAAAATCATATTGTACTGTCTATATAGACAAATGGGAGGATAGGCCTAACCCAAACAAACATTTACAGTTTGTGGATTCAGTGAATACATGAATACAGTGAATCGATACAACAGTCCATGACGTTATAATAGTAGAATGATATCAAGGCATATTCCACACAATTTCATATATCCGGCTTTATAAAAGAGCACTTGACTTCCTCGTTCAGGAGGCAGATGGAATGATATCAACACACATTAGTAACTCAGGTGGAGTGTACTTTTCATCAAAAAAAAAATAAATAAATAAGGAAAAAAGACAGAAACTGTGAATTACCCTTGCATAAATTTTGCTTTCACGTCACTCAAGTTTTGAGGTACACAATTTTGGGAAAAATGAAAGGTTTTGAATATTCAAATTCTACTATATAATCTCACATATAGTAAGAGAAATTATCACAAGATACACCTGTGCATGAATACATTCAGTGCAGACCTGGGTTTAGAGGGGGAAAAAATTAGGACAAAAATCTTGCCAACAAATTACTATATAGGCCTATAGCTCTAAAATCCATAGAAAGCATAATCTTTGCAGCAAAACAATTACGCAACTGTAAGATGCAAATATTGACTGCATCAAACATGCATCAGAACACTTCACATCCAATGGAAGCAATGGCATAGCATGCATTTACATGTGACCCTTTTAATCAAAAAGAGCAAATTAGCATTATTATGGATTGGGCCACAATCTTTCTTGAGAGAGAATTGGTTCCTGCTATTCACAATTGTATTTGCACATCGAGCGTACAAACATGTATATCTGGCTGATGTAATGAAGTCCCCAAATATCACTTGACCAGCCATTGACCCCCAAGTAGGCCTAAACTGATCATGGAATGATTTTACTTTTTGTTTAAAATTAAGTGTGTATGGAAAAGGTATGGCATGAAAAATGGGCGCTACGTTTAATCTATGCATGAAAAATCTCCTCTCTTTAACCCGTTGAGGACGAGTCCCGAGTATACTTTGGGCAGATGTCTACGGGAAATGCGCATAGTAGCAAAATCAAACCATCCTCGACGGGTTAAACATGTTTTTGATATGAATTTACAGTCTTCAGAGTGGACGCAATCTGCAGGTAATTTATGCAGGTGTGGACAAACCACTGTAATGTCATAAAGAGAGAAATCAAGAGATAATATGGCACCCAGTAAGGAGGCTGCTAGCTTAGAGACTGCACAATAGCAGCTCTGAGTAGCAAAGACAATCACGTACACTTGTCATGGTCCTTTGGCAGAGACAGGATTGCAACATAAATTAAATGTGCTCTACCTTGAGAAGCCATTTGTGTATACAAAGTATCAAAAGATTCAAAATATATGAATTTCACTGATACAAAAGAGTATAGACAACCTCAAACATTCCAGAGAAATGTACACTTTTCATTGCTCTAAAAGACACCAAATCTGAGTGTAGTACAATGTAGGCCTATGTATTGAGGATTTTTCCCCTTGTTTTTCACATGCATTGGTACATTTTTATCATGTAGAATATTTCTAACACACAATAATCACTTAATATTTAGTTATTATTTTCCTCTATAGACAACTTTTCTGTCATAAAATTACTTACGCTAAAAATAAGATAATAAATCATGTAACATCTGTAATGTAAGAAACTTTCAAAAGCAGTGGTCCTGAATATCGAAGTTGGTAAGCGCTACATATGTATTATTATAAACACATTATCTGCAGCTTGAATACGGCCAAAAAAGAAAGTTACCTTGCAGGGCAAAAGTACAGACTTTTGTAATATATTAATTATAAAAAATTTGCATGAGTATCAAAATGTTTCAATCCATGCAATAAATCATTTGCTTAAAAATTTCAAAAGATGCTTTTTACAATGTGGTGACTCAATTGCTAAAAGTGTCAAACTTTGGTAAAAAGACTGACAAATCAGGTCACTTGCAGACTGTACATTTACCCAATTGGAAGCATTAAAAAAAAAATCAGATTTACAGAGCCTTCACTTTTACATACTGTACGAGCTGAAATTTTCGCGTACAGATATCTTTGCGAATTGCTACTTGGAGGACATTTTCGCGTCTTGTTAATTTCGCGGTTGCGAGGGTCTAACTGAACTTAGTTATTCACACATTGTTATTTTCGCGTGTTGTTATTTTCGCAGTTCAAAGGCGATTCGCGAAATTCGCGAAAATAAAACCACCGCGAAAATTTCAGCTCGTACAGTAATATGAAAGATATTGGCAGCATGTACATGTGAAACTGAAAACATAGTCAACATGTGCTTGCAAGTCTTTGAGTGTTGATGTCTGTAACTTTCATTTTTCTGTTTGTGTGGGTTCCTCAGTCACACGGTATTTCTTGCATACTTGATAGTACTTATTCCTTCAAGATCTCTTCCAAGAAACATTTTCTTCTAATAGTTCCAGTCTTCCACTCAAACTAAATGCGAGTATCAGTAAAAGGTTTCAACATGTCCTGTCTATCTCTGTATGAAATGAAAGAATCAAAGAATACCTCTGCTGTAGTATTCTTCCTGTCATAACCAGAAGAGCATTCAAAGGCTGATGTCAAATTCATGTGACTGTTAGACCTTACATTTATGCGACAACAGGATGCTACTTTGATATTTATATTGATATTCCTGAAATTCTTCTGTCAAGTTGTTTTATTGCAACAGATTAAGAAATTGCCCAGCATCGATAAATTTTACGTTGATGTATGGCAATTTTTTTTACTCAGTTGCAGGATGCCTAGTTACATCATAACTGTCACACCTACTATTTTTTAAAGTCTTTTATTTTCTCACAGAGCAATAAAGATATTTCATAACACTTTCAAAAGCTGGGCACTATAAACACAAAGTTTCAAAGTGCATAATCAAAATGAAACTATCATTCACAAATTGTTTGTTCAGTGGTCTTCAAAATTCATTAGTGAAGGATAAAGTTTGCACCAAATCAGATGAATGATCAGGCAAATATTCCTGCGGCTGTTGATTCATTACAAATTGGGATTTAAAATGGAAAAAAAAAAAGAATAAATTCACCAACTACATAGAATGTTTTAAAGATATTGAACTAGATTGAGTTCTGCTTTGCAGAAATGTACTGTGCCTCACGGAATAATGTTCCTCATTTTGCTAGCTGGCTTTCTTTTGGCGAAAATGAGCAAAAGCTCAATTCCATTTGCCAGAGTGTGCCAGTGACATACCACAAACATGTAATACAAGTCAAAAACTGGCCTTCGTTATCATCACAGCAGAAAGGTTATCTGTGGGACAAAATGATCATTCCTAAACTGGATACATGTGGATTGTTATGATGCTATTATAAACAATGGGACTCACTCTCACTCTCTCCTCTCTCAACAACTCTCTTTATATGTTTACTATGAGTATTTTCTGGCTTCATATGTTTACTAAAAAGACTACAAGTTTTTTTGTACCATATGAAACTTTGAACCAATGTCAGGGCTATAACTCGCTGTAGCTTTTACATGGAAATCCATGCTTCACATAAAACTCAATAGATTTACCGACTTCTGGCCACAGGTCACTTTAGAAGATACAAACCACCTTCAAACAGAAGAAACCACATTAACAGCAGAGGTTTGTGGTATTTAATTTCAGTCTCTGCAGTTTCAGTCAAAATTGTGTCCTAATTTATATCTTAGATGAATTTGGAAAATGGGCAGCATAAAATTAGTGATCAATAGCATCTGGTAGCTTTGATTCACTGCAGGATGTGTTTGACAGTAAAAATGGAATACATCAGAGCAAAATCCATTTGCAGTGCAGACTCTTTTTAGGGTTGGAAGAAAATTACCTGTTCACAATACTTATTAGATTGCATGTCACATTAGAATTACTGTGATACTACATACCAAAGCAATTTGTTCAATAACACAGTAATTTGTTAGCAGCTGATGGGCGCAAGATTTTATGGTGAATTAGCACAGATCAAGGAAGTGGGGATGGATGTCTGCCCTCATGTACATGTACATGTAGTAAGAAGCTTTGGGTTCAAGGGCAGCATTTTCAAGCTGAAAGTAATTTGAAAAAAAAATGCTACAATATGAAAAGCTGTGAATAATGACAAAAAAAACTAAGAAAGTATGGTCTTAAAAAAACACACACTCCACACACAATCTGGATTTTGCCTAGCAAAAATTACAATCTAGAGTTGACTAGACCCTACTGTTACATGCACATGACTTACAGATCTATGCTGCTAATAATATACAAACTGCTTATTGTCTTCTTGAAAAGCTATACTATACTCAGAATCACCAGAATACCATATTTATCAATGAACATCAAGATAAAAAAGGCAAATAATCATTAAAATTCAAACTCTTTGAAATATAGAAAATCTACTCATCACTCATACCAGACAAAATACTGAATATTATAGCTCTATAAGTATGTACATGAGACAACACTGTATTTCTCTGTAAATTTAACATGTAGTAATAGTGCACAGAAGGAGAGCAACAGCAGAAAGAAGTAGACAATTACCTTGTTCTCACTTCCAGATCCAGATCCACAATCTTATCTAAGAAAATCATGGTTAATCATCCACTTTTTGGCACTGAATAGACAGATATTCTGCAGACAAGACCCCTTGCACCCTGGACATCACCCAGAGACAAGGAAAGGTTTGATTAGGACCTAGCGTCTCGAATTCTCTGCTCCTCACACACCGGTGCTTCAAAACGCCGGCAGTGTCCTGTCAGTGCTGTCTGCAAGGGAAATTTCCAGGGTACAATATCCCCTTCTCTATCTTTAAGAATTGATTTCTGCTAAAGATGCAAGATAATTGTTGAATACCAGACTGTGTGCCACTTTCATTTCACCCCTTTCCTGTGAGTCTGCGCAAAAAAACACCTCTCATTCTACAGTTTTTATTCTTTTTTTCTTTTTCTTCTTTATGTCTTTCATCCTCTAGACAGTCCACCCAGCTCTCCCCTGAAATTATTTAAATGAGTCAGTGTGGAAAGGTCCATTTTATTGTGGGTAGATTCACAGGCATGAGGGATCGTTGCTGGTGGAATTTAATATCACAGCAACTAATCATCTCATCTTCATGGTGAAAAATTGTGGGAGACCCTTCAGGCTTTGCAATATCTGCACAAAAAGCATATTTCTAGCCATCTTACTTTCCCTCCTTTGGAGAGGAAACAGGATTTTCTTTTCCATCTAAAAGATGATAGACCACTCCCATCCACACTCCTCACTTAGTCTTGCCATGCCAGTGGACACGTGCATACATTTGTTGATCACTCCCTAGCTACATGGCCTCCCCCATCATCAGCCACTAGCTGTGACGAGTGTAGGCATAAGCAGCCCAACCGCATGTGACCTCGGCTCATACATCAGCCCATACTGGAGCTACAGCTAATGAATAAACATGAGAGAGTGAGGTGAGCCACGCTTGGGTGCACCAAGCCAATCAGCACACACAATCAATAGCAGGTATACTCATGCACAGTCTGCTCAAGCACAGACCCTAGTTTTTCATTTCCCCCTTTCAATAGTGATGACCATGATTTCACCCCAATTTCACCCCCCCATGCAAACAAAAATAATGTGTACATTCCAGAGAAGTGGGACTCTTCCCACCTCCCTGTACATACCATCATTTGATTACAATAGATTAGATGCAAGTAACATTACTGCCATTATTTTTTTTTTCTCACAGTGCTTTCAAGCAGCCAGTAAGAGGCTGCTTTGCTGACCAATAAAAACAATAAACTGTTTCTAGCCATAAATTTTGTGGGTAAACTATTTTGCAAATGGGAAAAGTATAGTAAGTCAGTTTACATGAGTGGTTACATTCAGGATCAGGCATCAAAATGATGGAATGAGAGATATATGTTATCCCTTTTCAGGAAAGATGTTCATGATTTCCCACCTTTAGTGCTGATACTGGAAAACCAGAAATATTTGCAGCATGAAACCTTTATGATTGGAGCCGATGGCCTTTTTTTTGTAGTATGCAATGTAGCAATGAACTGCCACTGGCATTTAATGCCTTGCATAGACAAGAATGTTCTTGTGCATTCATTTTACTTTCGCAAATCTTAGCTCCTCATGATATTCAGAACTAAAGCTTCATGCATGCGAAAATTTCTTCTTTAAGATTGTACCTGGTACAGTACATGTACGATTTATGTTACAAGATGCAACACAAGAAATTTGCAAAAATAAAAACACATCAAAATATGCTGGCTACATTTTGCATTTTGCCATTATATCACACACCAGAAACAAATTCTTATATGGCACACTCTACTGAAGAGTGGAGAGCCAAACAAGCTCTTGAAAAAAAGTCTTTATGGGTCTAGGATTACAGACTAGCAAAATCCTTTACAGGATGGTTCACGCACAGGATGTTGAATTAACCCAGCTGATTGAGTGCAAGCACCCCCCCCCCCCTTACCCTTCTCGGTGATGTATTTAACACCATTGATCATCTGTACCTCTGTGGTAACATTGATGTCTGCACATTTGAAACGAAATTACAGCTTCTGTGAAAGTCAAAATCTTGGTGAGGTAGAAATGCTGTGCATTTTTGCTCAATCTGAAGCTAGCATGAAAATAAAGTGCACAAATAGTATTTTTTCCTTGTTATACCCAGTATGTAATATAATATTACATCTTTGATTTTAAGGTGGATACACAAGTACTGTATCTTATAGGCTATTACTGTATAAGCTGTTATTTTATGAATTTCGCGAATCACAGTTGGATCGCGAATTGTAACAACACACGAAAATGTCTCCATGCACCCTTGTTAATAGCGCATTAACGAAAACGTCGCCGTCAATTCGCGAAAACAACATCTCGCCAAAATATCTATGGCCTTGTCATTCGCAAAAAATATCTGTACGCGAAAATAACAGCGTATACAGTATTTTTGCACACAAAAAAAAAAATCGGCAAAAAGTAAACCCTCAGGGAAAATAACTGCTTATACAGCATTGTAGAGGTATAACTGCTGTTATTTGTAGTTTTCCACAACTCTACTAATCTGCAAAAGTGAAACTGTTCGTAATTCGGACCAGTTATCTTTTGCCATAAGTAGTACATTGTATGAGCTGCCAAACCCTCAGCTAGAGTGGCAGGGGTGACCCGTTTATTAAAAGTGTTTGCTCAATTGTCATGACCATACATAAAATTAAAAACATGCAGATTTCATCTTACCTGGCCGAGCATGAAAAATTACCTACATGTAACTTTCCACTTTTACAGTAGAATTTTATATGAATTGACAGCTACTGGGAAATACCTTGTACTAGAACTACAATCTTCCCAGGATCTGTGCATTTATCAAATGTGAATGCTGAATACATACTGCAATTTAGACTCCTCAATCTCAAAATCATTTGGTTCTAAGACCCCGTTTACAGTGCGAGGCTCGGCCGTGGCCGAGCCGCGGCCGAGCCCAGCCCCGCACTGTAAACAGGGTCTTAGAGACATTCAATTGCTCATATGCTCTCTTCCTCAGTCATATCATATAGTAGGACCTATAAAAAGAATGTTATCATTTGATGCTGCTACCAACACTCCTGTGTGATACAACAAAAACACATTGTCGTGTTGACAGTAATGAAAGCAAGCTCCTGGATTTTATTACAACCATGTTTACATTATTATAAAAAAAAAAATCAGTAAACAATTCATTCCATTTTTTATTGTTTGATGAGAACTTTGACCTAATCTTGCACCCTAACCAAACAATAGAATAAAAAAAAAAATCATCAAGTAAGCAAATGTCATGGGGTACCTGTGCAGGTTGGGCTATCCCTTGTTTACAAGCTGCAGCTCAATGTGAAAGTGTTTGGACCATTGAACTAAATTACAAGTGATGCTTTTCATTTATTCATCTTCCATTTTTTATTTCATTATTTTTATTTTTTTTTTTTGGGGGGGGGGGAGGCATATGGATATCATATTGATTTAAAAAAAAAAAACTATTTTGGCAGCTACTTGTACTTGTAGAACACAAAACCTTTGCATTAAGAATTCTTGGTAATTATGGTTGTTCCCTCAGTGTGCCTAAACTGACAGGTAAATTCCATTCACTTCAAAAGATTTTGTGAATTGAAATAAAGGTGAGAATAACAACTGCTTTTAATCTCAAGCAAAGTATTTCTTTTTCCATCCGACACCTGAACAGGAATCCATTTTCCTCCACAATACTAGGGGGGCTACAATCCAGTTGGTCATCAACCAGATTATATTCATGAGAGGGGTTGAACAAAGATGAAAATTTCTTTCACACTTTTTGATAGTTTTTTTTTTTTTTTTTTTTTTTTTTTTTTGCTTGCAAAAGCCAAGTATTTCCTTAACCCATTGAGGACGGTTTACAAATTTTGCTACAACATGCATTTCCCATAGACCCCTGCCCGAGTATACTCGGGACTCATCCTCAACGGGTTAAATAAGCAAGTGGTAGAGCACAAATTCAATAATCAAAAACATTACAAGTTTATAGCTGTGTGGACATACAATACATTATATATACTAGAAATGGTATCTTGTACTATTTGGACTGATCAGCAAGATGCCTTTAAAGGTATTGTTTACCATTGGAAGCAGTGATTTAAGCCTAAAATGTATAAGAAAATATTAGTGAAGATGTCTTTGAAGGTATTGTTTACCATATGGAGCAGTGATTTGTTCGAGTTATGAATTTGTGTACAGTTCAGTTGTACATGTATCACAAAACATCCTACCATGTAAAAACTTTACAATAAAGGCTAAAATGTATAAAAAGATATCACTAGTTTTCTTAATTAACCATGATAACTGTAGACAGTTTATTCATAAACAATTTTATTATGTACAAATCTTGTTCACTTCTTGCATTCATATTCAACAATACTTAACACTGATTATACTTATCAAAATGTTTACACTGCTCATGTCTATCCCTAACTCACATTTTTAAACTACCTTGAAGCACTATAGCTGGGTTTTTGTTTCGTCTGCAAATGGTAAATAACGCCTTAAATGGTATTCAAGAGACAAGGAAACTAAAAAAAAAGAACAATAACATGTCCTTTGCTTTTTATCCTTCTCATTTCCATTAGAGCACATTGCTATGTATCCAGATAACAAGAACACGTGACACACAAACACCCTGTTTATACTAAGCAAAATGGGGTTCTGAAACCTCCTATAGCAGCCTCAAACAACCTTTCAGTTCAGTACACACAAACAGAATTCCGAAAAGCTTTTGGCATGAATATTGAGTTCCCATGTTTGTGGGTAATTGAGACACCTTTGAAAGGTTGTACCCTTGAAGCACTGAGCTCCATCATACAAGGCAGAAGTGTTACTGGTATGTGAGGTGGGGATTACATCATATTAGAGAATTATTGGTATCATATTCCACTTTGCTATAGTGCTTCATTCCTTGAATCAGATTGTTCATGACTTTTTTTTTTTTCAATAAAGAGTCCCAATGGTTATGTCAACAGTAGGCCCTAAAGCAATGTTGTGCCCAAATTTGTTAGCCTGTATCTTCCTTTCATTTCATTTTGTTCCATGGGTATACTGCTCATACTTCATTTCATATATGAGGTATGTACAACACACATTTACCTCAAATTTTGAACAGACTAGTAGAATAATTCTGTCAATAGTCACTGCATTCAGACGATCCCCTGCAATCCCATCATGTGAACACTCAGCGCCAGTGTTGTTAATGATTATCAATGTTACAAGTCAAGCTTGTTATATAGCGCCACCTCTCGGTGACTGTAGCGTTACTGTCTGCTACACACTGCTGGGTATCTGGTCTGAAGCTGGGTTCCATTAAATGCCTTCAAGGTGACTGTTTACTCGGAAACTCGATTTGTGTCTGCTTCTCATTTACGTGGTGGCAGCTCTGGAAACGTTACCTACTCCTGAGGATTTGTTTTCACCTGCACAAGCAGACGTTAAGCTTGCTGAGCTCCAAATCGGCCAACGATCCAGAGTTGGTGTAAGTTCCTTGTTTTTCTCTTACATTACGGTCCCACCTATAGGCTTTAGTGATGGCCTCAGCTCCAAGAGCACCCAAGCAATGGTGTCTCACCAAACGTGAAACAGTCAATTCATTCGAAAATTGGCGACAAAACTTAGTGTACACTCTCACCCTAGACTCAAATTTTGCGCCGTTCCTAGATGATGATTGCTCATGGGCTCAAAAATCTAAATCTTGCCCACTCCGTGGCTTTGTTGATGACCCAGAAAGCGTCCCGACTGGGTCTCGAAAATCAGCACACCAGAAAGCCAGTATGCTTGAGCTTATGCTCGGACAGATTGCTAATTATTGTCCCATTATCTCACGCAATTCCATAGTCAAGACTTCCACCTCCCTCAACGATATTTGGGGGAAGATCAGGCTTCATTATGGGTTTCAAAGTACCGGCGCTCACTTTCTTGATTTCAGTGACATCAAACTAGAGCCGGATGAGCGTCCTGAGGACCTCTACCAAAGGGTGGTGGCCTTTATCGAAGACAACCTGCTCACATCCGCAGGTGGCATAACTCACCATGGTAAGCGTGTTAGCGAAGATGAGGAGCTTACTCCCACGTTGGAAAACCTTATCGTCCTCACTTGGCTCCAACTCATTCATTCAGATCTTCCTCGCCTGGTCAAGCAGCGCTACGGGACAGAATTGCGCTCTCGTACCCTAGCTTCACTGAAACCCGAAATCTCTCAGGCATTAGATAGTCTTTTGGATGAAATCCACACCACAGAGAGTTCTCGTGCTATGCGCACCCTGACCTCCCCTTCCCCGCGCCCTGTAGGCCTACGCCCCCAGCGTGCTCCAATGCCCCGCAGTCGCCGCAATCTGCAGACTCGCACCCCCCAGCGCAACAGTAAATACTGTCCTCTCTGTCGTGAAGCGCGCCGGCCAGACACTCATTATTTAAGTGAGTGTACGTACTTACCCGAAGCAGACAGGCGATTCATTGCTAAGGCCCGCCAGGTTGCACATATTTTAGAGTCTGATGATGAGATTGATGATTTGTGCCAAGTTGAACAGGTCCACCTGTCTGAGCCTGTCCCTCTGAAGGATGATACGGCTACCAGCGACTCTTCATCGGCCCTCAGAGTCCAGGTCCGTCAGTCTCCATATTTTGATGCGTTTTGCGGGCACCAGGTCGTTCGCATCACTGTCGACAGTGGTGCTACTGGTAACATGATCAGAGCTTCTACTGTCCAGTCCCTCCAGGGTGTCATAAAACCCAGCTCGCAGTCTGCTCATCAAGCCGATGGGTCTTCCCCCCTTGATGTTGTTGGGGAGACCACTCTGTCCTTCACTCGTGACGGCAAGTCATTCGTGTTTGAGGGTTTGGTCATTGATAATCTTGATGTAGAAGTACTCGCAGGTACCCCATTCATGGAGCACAATGATGTGTCGGTTCGTCCTGCTAAACGCCAGGTGTGTGTGGGTGATGACATGATCATTTCATATGGTTCTCGCAGGCCTTCGGACAATGCGACACATGCAGTTCGCCGTGCTCATGTCCTTCGTGCCCCATCTCAGTCTACTGTGCTTTTGCCTGGTGAATTCGTCGAGCTGTCAGTTCCTGATGAGCTACTGTCTCATGACACACTTGCCCTTGAGCCCAGGATTGTCCCTCAGAAAGGTGTTCCCCCAACTGATCCATCTTGGCCTGAACCGTGCATGGTCTCCAGTGTAGCAGGCAAAGTGCGTATCCCTAATCTTACGCCTCAACCCCGCCTGATCCGTAAACATGAACATTTCTGCCAGGTCCGTCCGGTCTACGTTCCTTCAGAGCCTCAGTCTGATGACCTCCCCCGTGTACCCGATAGGCCCGTGCCCAGTGGTGTCTCACGTGATACTGAGCATCGTTTTTCTGACCCAATATTGCTCGATCCTGATTGCATTATCCCCATTGGTACGAAACATGACTTTCAGTCTCTCCATGCGGAGTTCGATGATGTTTTTGACCCTGCCTTCACTGGGTATAATGGTGCTGTTGGCCCGTTTGAGGCCGTTGTCAACATGGGCCCGGTTCAGCCTCCCCAACGCAAGGGTCGCTTGCCACTTTACTCCCGTAACTCTTTGGTTGATCTCCAAGAGAAATTCGATGAACTAGAACAACAGGGTGTCTTTGCTCGCCCAGAAGATGTGGGCATCTCTGTTGAGTACCTGAATCCATCCTTCCTTGTGAAGAAGGCCAACGGCGGCTTCCGCCTTGTTACAGCTTTTGCCGATGTAGGCCGTTATGCCAAGCCTCAGCCCTCCCTTATGCCTGATGTGGATTCCACCCTCAGAAAAATTGGTCAATGGAAACATCTCATTGCCACAGATCTCACCAATGCTTTTTATCAAATTCCCCTGTCCAAGGCCTCGATGAAGTATTGTGGTGTTGCAACCCCCTATCGTGGAGTCCGTGTGTATACACGCTGTGCCATGGGCATGCCAGGCTCAGAAACTGCTCTTGAAGAGCTGATGTGTCGCGTGCTTGGGGATCTACTTGTGGAAGGTATTGTTGTGAAACTTGCAGACGACTTGTTCATTGGTGGTGATACCCCCGAGGAGCTTCTCCAGAATTGGTCACATGTCCTGCATGCCCTCCGAAAGTCAGGCCTTCATCTTTCAGCCCGTAAGACTGTGATTTGCCCAAAGTCTACCACGGTCCTGGGCTGGATCTGGTCCCAAGGGACCCTACAAGCGAGCCCTCATCGCATTGCGGCGCTTGCCTCATGCCCCCCTCCTACTACTGTGAAAGGAATGCGTTCCTTCATTGGGGCATATAAGATGCTCGCCCGTGTTCTCCCACATTGCGCTATCTTCCTCACACCACTGGACGCCGCAATTGCTGGTGGTCAGTCGAGTGATCGCATTGATTGGTCCGATGACCTGCGTTCATTTTTCAAGACCGCTCAGGAAGCCTTAGCCTCCCCCCGTGCCATTACCCTTCCCCGACCATCCGACCAGCTTTGGATTGTTACTGATGGTGCTGTCAAAGATCATGGTATTGGTGCCACATTGTGCATAACACGACAAGGAAAGCCACAGGTAGCTGGTTTCTTTAGCTCCAAACTTCGTGATCGGCAGGTTACTTGGCTCCCATGTGAGATAGAGGCCCTTTCTATTGCAGCATCCTGCAAGTATTTCAGCCCGTACATTGTGCAGTCCAAGCACCGGCCATGCATTCTCACAGATAGCAAGCCCTGTGTACAGGCTTTTGAAAAACTCTGTCGTGGTGAGTTCTCTGCCAGCCCACGTGTGTCAACCTTCCTGTCCACAGTTAGCCGGTTCCAATGTGCCGTGCTCCATCTGGCTGGATCCGCCAATGTTCCGTCAGATTTTGCTAGCAGGAATGCCCCAGAGTGCACTGATTCCTCTTGTCAGGTATGCCTCTTCATTCGTCAGACAGAGGATTCTGTTGTTCACAGAGTGTCCCCTACGGACGTGCTCACAGGGAAGCAGAAGTTACCCTTCACTTCCCGTCCAGCGTGGGTCAGCATACAATCTGAGTGCCCAGACTTGCGACGCACTCATGCTCACCTTCTCCAGGGCACCCGACCTTCTAAGAAACTGACCAATATCAAAGACGTCAAACGCTATCTCCGTGTTGCTACCATAGCTAGAGATGGGCTGTTGGTTGTCCGCCGTGAACAGGCTCTCCTGTCACCTCGCGAGTGCATCATCATCCCCCGTAGCGTTCTTGATGGCCTGCTTACTTCACTCCATCTCCAACTTGATCATCCCACCGCTGCCACCACGTCAATGAGAAGCAGACACAAATCGAGTTTCCGAGTAAACAGTCACCTTGAAGGCATTTAATGGAACCCAGCTTCAGACCAGATACCCAGCAGTGTGTAGCAGACAGTAACGCTACAGTCACCGAGAGGTGGCGCTATATAACAAGCTTGACTTGTCCGGAGGACCACTGACATCCTTGTCCCTGTCCCTCGCCACTGCCCGACTCAATAGCCGTCTTCGCTCGCGTGGCCTTTCTGCACGTGAAATGTGGACTCAGCGCGACCAATTCACGCACAGCCAAATTCCACTGTCGGATGCAGACCTCATCTCTTCACAACATGAACAGCGCCTTTCGAACCATCCCCACAGCGAGCGTTCCAAGGCTCCCTCCCGCATCCTCCCCAATGATGACCCTCTCGCAGTTGGGGACCTTGTTTATCTCCGGTCAGATCGCAGCAAGTCCTCCGCACGCCCTCGATACCTTGTAACATCAATAGATGGCAAGTGGTGTAACATTCGCAAATTCATTGGCTCTCAGCTCAGAAAATCGTCATATCGTGTAAAGACATCGCAATGCATGAGGGTCCCTGTTCCCCTTGTGGCTCCTCCCCAGCACCAGATGTCCGACGAAGATGAGACAGACTTGCTTTCCCCAGATGACGAGCGAGATTTGCTCCCCCCGGACACCTGCAGAGACATTCCACAGGAACTCTCATTGCCTCCTGGGCCAGATGTCCCGTGTGTCCCCCTGCAGGAGCCCCCTCCTGAAGCCCCCCTTCCCCCTCTGCCCCAGGAACCTGCCCCCACTGTTCCGACTATTAACGGTCCAGGTTGTCCCCCCACCCATGTGACCCCCACTGGGCGCCCTCAGCGCTCCCGACGCCTCCCACCTAGGTTTGATGATTATTTGATGTATTAATCAATGATATACAATGTACATGTATTTTGTTTTCTGTGCGAACTGTTGGCTACCTCAGATTAATGCCCCCCCCCCCTCACTCACTGTGTATCCTTACAATGTACCTCTCTTATAGCCATGTTATCCTGGTGCCACATATGTTATTTCATTTCCCCCATCTGGTTTATTACATTATGTCCCTTAACATAACCTTTTTTATGAGGTGCCCCAAACGGGCGTTTTTTGTTTTTCTTTTAAGCTGTACTTGTATCATGTTTATTCTTCATTTCTACCAAACCGTCTTTGTATGACATCCTTGTTTATCTTTATTGTCTCTCACCTAGCTGTCTTGGTATGTTCTGCGTATAATTTAGTTGTGGATATGTTCTATAGGTGTATTTTTTTTTCAGTCACCCCGCTTATGTCTCAGTGATTTGCCCCTTTGTGCTGTGTATAACATATGATGCTTATATCCTTAGTGGGTGCATACGCCTTCTTGTTTCTGAGTGTATGTAATACCAGGTTTATTATCACATACCCTTATCTTCTTAATATTTCCCAGTTACCTTTATATATTTACTTCTCTGGTGTCTGTTTGGTGCCTGTCCCTAATTGCACCTTTACTCGTACATATCAATGTTTTCTGCTACGTGCATATGTAATTCTATTTTCATATAGATATGTGTATTTCCTGTGTCCCCACATGAACATTTTGTACATCATTTCATATTTTTGTTTATACTGTGTAAGTCTATGCCTTTATAGGAGCTACTTATTTCATGCCATCCTAGCTTGCCCCATCAGGTCGTACATGATTGTCAAATTTGTTGTTTTTGCTGAACGGTATGTTTCATGTCAATCAGGACTGTATGACTCAGTGTCAGCACGTCTGAGAGAGGTATTGGTATGATGTGATGGTTATATACTTGTAACAATTCATGATTGTTTTTGTTTTCTTTAACGTTGACGAGAAGAACTGATGGTAGAATGCGTATCTGGTGTTATTGTTAAACGTACGGTACCCAATAAGTTTTTATGATTACACTCTTGGTGTCTAAGTCAGGTGTTAGTGTAATTGTTATTTTCAGGTGTTAGCTTAGTGTTTTTATAAGCCAGCTAGCCTATTATAGTTCATGGCAGTTTACTCTTGAAAGTATCATAGGTCATGAACAGTGCAACTACTTGTATGTTATAATAGTTTACACCCTTATTCATTTTAAAGGTAATGGTTTGTTAAGCTCAAGTAGAGCTTTTATATTTTCTTTATCATTCAGGTGAAAAATGAAAGAGTAAAAAAGAAAGGCAATCACGCCAGTGTTGTTAATGATTATCAATGTTACAAGTCAAGCTTGTTATATAGCGCCACCTCTCGGTGACTGTAGCGTTACTGTCTGCTACACACTGCTGGGTATCTGGTCTGAAGCTGGGTTCCATTAAATGCCTTCAAGGTGACTGTTTACTCGGAAACTCGATTTGTGTCTGCTTCTCATTTACGCAGTGAGATATTCTCAGCTCCCCCGGCAAAATTCTGGCGTGGGACTGACCTCGATCTCTCGCACAGCTGTTTTCCTAATAAGTGCCCATGTTCGAAATGTGGCGGCGAATCAGGCAAGCGTATGAATATGCAATCGCACGCCCTACAGCTGAAACCACCAGCCGTTATTTCAATGCACGTGTGAATGACTGACCGTAAAACTCTCCAAACTGCAACCGCGAGGCAGGGGATCGTCTGAACGTTTTGAATTATTATGACAAATCATTTTGAGGGAGACAAACTTTGTTTGGTAACAGATACAATGTACAGTAGGGTTTGGGGCCAAAGGCCGGGCCCAAGGCCGGAACCAAGGCCAGGGGCCTAAGTCCCAGGCTTAGGCCCCCTTGAGGCCGGGCCCTGAGGCCGGGGGCCCAGCAGGCCAGGGGCCCACGGCCAGGGCCCGAGGCTGGGGGCCCAGCAGATGATGTGACAGGGCTGTGCATACACATGTAAATACACTGTACACTCACTACTCGGCCCAGTCGCTGTATAAATCGCGACAGGGCTGTACCTGAGCACAAAGTGAATTTTACGATCACATTGAGTTTTGATACTTGACATCATTTTTTTGTCACCTCAAACTCATGAAAGACAATCTTCATTAAAGGGGCCCTGAAATCCAAGTGCATGTTGATTTGTGTTGATTTATGATACCCTCAACATCACTTTTGCGGTGAAACGAATATCTAGAAACATTCCATATATTTTTAACAATTTTTTCTTCTATTTTTCTTCAGATTACTTGGGAACGCCCATAAAAATCCTTCCAAACCAATATTCTTGAGATGACCTCAATTGTCAATCATTGCTAAAGTACTGAAATGTTTAACAAAAGACATTAGAATGCACCTTCCCCTCGACTCGGCATAACTTGCACAACTGGCACAACAGGAAAAGTCCCTTAGTCCCCTCCAAAAATCCATCCAAAATCCAAAATTTTGCCATCTAAAAAGCAGGATCGGCGCAACTTTCCCCCCCCCCCAAAAAAAAAGCGCTAAAAATGAAAAAATATGCTGCTCTCACATGAGATTTTTTGCTTATTGCAAGCTCAGAGTGTGATGGTATCCGCAAAAACGCAAAAGAAAAACAAAATTTCTGTACATGCCAATGCAGTGACTGAATGTACAAGGGTTAAATGCAAGTGCCGACTTGCCAGAATTCGGTCACCAATGGGAGCCGCAACGTCTCCGATGCAATTTTGCACCAACAAGGAATAGCGCGATGCATTTTTCAGTGGCCTTGATTGCGCATTGACTTTGAATGCGTGTTTCGCCCGACCGAATTCTGATCGCGGTGACCGTATTCTGGAGAATTTTCAAGGTGATATATTTTGGGATTTTGTGAAATTCTATGATGTTTTCAATAAAATAAAAATTGAGATTAAAAGAAATTTGATATATTTAACAAATATTGCTGTAGATATGATTTTCTGTCTATTTTAGTTTTAAAATTTTGCAGAAAAGCTTAAATGAACGAAAAGGTCTACTGGGGTTTTTTACCCTATATGTGTGGTATGCATGTACACGTACAGAGCAGAGTGTGTCATAGACAGAAAGATCTGTCTGTCCGGAGGAGTCTTTAATTTTTATGACGTTATCGCTCTCCTCCGTAGACAGACGGAAGCTGGTAGTATACATCGCTGTGGGGAAGCTCTTAACCACTGTCTCTATGGAGAATTGGATGAGGTACCTCGCCCTTCTCGATTGCGTCTAATTCACGGCCCTAGGTCGGCAAATTTAAGCTTGTATAGAAAAATAAACATTTCAAGTATGCATTGCACTCACCAGATTAATGATATATCCAACATTTTTGTAGAATTTTCATGAGAAGAGATGCAACTACCAGCGGTCGTAACAGCTCTTCAACATATGAATCCATTAACCAATCACATGCACGGTAGATTTCTGCGTGTTTTTTATTAAGCAGTGTATACAACCACACACGTGTGTCTTTACCATCCAGCCACACGAGTGTGGTTGTAGCTATGGTCCGAGTCGCTGGATACAGCCACACAGGTGTGTAATGTACATATCCACACACACGGAGAAGCTTTAGATCTATATTGCATAGCCAGCGGGGAACACGCTGTGTGTGTGTGGCCACATCAACACGCGATATGATGTACCACCGCAAAGGAATGAACCTACCTCCTACCACCAGATTAACCTCATTTAATATTATCTCACCATCTAGACAAATTTACTTTTTTTCGTTTAAAACTTCATTCTCATTTTCTTTATTTGATAAGATGAATTTAAAATCAATAGCAAAGTTACAATTGATTTTGGACTTTGATTTACGACTGATCATGCATCGAGTCGTTATTGAGACTTCGCCTTCGTTCGTTCGGGTCGGGTACTCGCAAATCGCGCACTTAGCGTAAACAGGCAGCCGGCGCGCGGGTCCCTGCTGGGGCGGCGGGCAGCACAACTGCGCTGGCTAGGCTGCAGCTAGCTGCATTGAGCGATTGCTAGCAGCCGAAGTCACGATGTAATGTTAGGGCCTACCGCCAGCAGTCTAGCGATGTCAATCCAAAGTCCCCCAATTTAGCGGCAGTTGTAACTTTGCTATTAATTCTAAACCCATCATATCAAGCAAACACCATGAGAATGGATCGAAAAAAAATATTTGTGAGAAAACAATATCAGAAGGGATGAAAATGAGGTTACTTTCATCGCTTTGCGAGCATGCTGGTTGTGTGGTGTTCATGTGCTTGACATGCGCTATGCACGGGCGATCATCTTCTGAATTCTCTGTAGTGTGTAGATATACATTACACGCGAGTGTGGCTGTATCCAGCGACTCCGGCCATGGCTACAACCACACTCGTGTGGCTGGATGGTAAAGACACAAGCGTGTGGTTGTATACACTGCCTTTTTATTAAAACAAGTACCCTGCATGTGATTGGCTAACGGATTCAAAAAGGCGACTTATAATAATAATAATAATAATAATAATAAGGTCTTATTTATCCAGGGTAGCCTCTTCAGTGTTGCCACTGCTCTACCAGAGGGCCCTGCCATTATTATTACCCCAGCGTTGCCAGGTACCCATTTATACACCTGGGTCGAGAGGGACATGGTGAGTAAAAACATCTTGTCCAAGGACGCAAGCACTGGGCGGGAATCGAACTCAGGTCCTCCGATCGGGAGTCGAGAGTCTTAACCACTATGCCACAGCGCCCCCACAAGTGGTCGCAGCTAGTGAACGGCGATGTTGCGGTATGGATACAAATTTCTGCGATATAACCTAGTTACTGTATTTCAATTGCGCAACATTGTGAGAAAGTTACCCTAAATATTGCTGCGTAATGTGTCATGTCATTTCAAACTTGTGTGAATGTAAAAAAGCTGTCTGAAATTTGGTTTATCGTAACGTTTGATCTGTGCGCGACCACTGGCAGCGCATCCCCACAAGAGCCAGCATCATTGCCTTTGGTCTGTATAGGAGGGGATCCATGAAGCCAGACGCAGTCTCCGCGGAACATTTCCCCGACGACCAGATACAGACCGATCTTTCGGTCAAAGTGTGTCGCTGCGTTTAGCAGTGTATACCGAATATCGAATATATTGTACCTGCTGTAAAACAGTCTCATGGTGGCATATAGACAGAAAGATTCATCTGTCCGGAGGACTCTTTTTATATTTTGCCATTAACACTGTCTTCCGTAGACAGACGGAAGGTTGCAGTACCCATTGCTGTGTGGATGTTCTTAACCACTGTCTCTATGGAAAATTGGGTGAGGTACCTCACCCTTCTCGATTGCGTCTAATTCACGGCCCTAGGTCGGCAAATTTAAGCTTGTATAGTGAAATTAGCTTTTAAGAATACATTACACTCACCAGATTAATGAATAATCCAACATTTTAGTAGAATTTTCAACGTAAAACACAGCCTGTCGCGTCGTCACGTTCAAACTGCAGAAACATACACTATGAATCTATTAGCCAATCACATGCGAGGTAGTTTCTACGTGTTTGTTTTACTAAAACACGTACCTCGCATGTGATTGGCTTTCAGATTCAAAATGGCGACTTACAGCTTGCGAACGGCGATGTTGCGATATCGATAAAATTTCTGCGTTATAACCGAGTTTAGGTGAGTATTTCGATTGCACAATGTGAGAAATTTATCCCAAATATTGCTGCATAATGTGTCATGTCATGTCAAACTTGTTTGAATGTAAAAAAGCTGTCTGAAATTTGGTTTATCGTAACGTTTGATCTGTGCGCGACTGCTCCACACAGGAGCCGCAATCATTGACTTCGGTCTGTATACGGAGGGGATCCGTGAAGCCAGACGCAGTCTCCGCGGAACATTCCCCGACGGACAGATACAGACCGATCTTTCGGTCACGGTGGCATACTGCCACAATTACTTTAAGCGCTACTGAGACCAGCCGTTAGCTAGACCAAGATTTGCTAGAAGAGTGATGTGAGTCTGGTAAAATTCAAACATTCAGATTCAGGTGGTGTTGCCTGGTTGCTGTGACGAATGATGAGATATTTCTCCGATTGTTTTGGCCACTCGGTAGAATTATTCCACAATCATACCTGAATTTCTCAATAAATATCACGAAAATGCAGAAAAATCACCTCCCAGAATCTCCTGATGATACGATGACAGAGTACACCAGTGCGCTGTCGCCGTTTGTATGTCGGACTTGAATTTCTGTGTTCAATTTCTCGGGGTATATGTTTTCTAGGATTCCTAAAGGTCGCGCAGCTGGTAGCATGAATAGTGTTCTCGTGTATGATGATGTCACGCGATACGTAAAGGATCGATGGAACAAATTATGAATTCAATCGGCTACGAACGAGACAAGCGAGACGACACGTCTATACTTATGTATACTCTACTTGTCTCTAGGCTACAACATCCTTAAAACAGATTTTAAGCAAAGGTAGGCCCTAGGTAAATTACAAGGTAAAAAATTGGAAATTTCGTGAAAAATTTGTTCGAAATCAAAATTTCTTACCTGCTTCCTTCTCATGTTTAGCGGTTAACTAGTTATAGGCTTCCTACGTCAGGTAAATTTTATGTTTATTCCATGGGCGTATTATTTTGGCAAATTTTGCGCTTATTTAGTCCCACGCGTAATATTGCTTGCCATACCAGTTCGGGAAACCCACTCACAAGGGGGGCCCCTCCTTATAAGTAACCCGTCCCCCTTATAAGTAACCCCGTCCCCCTTATAAGTAACCCCCGGGGCACCCCTTATAAGGAGTCTCCACGCTTTTTTGCAATGCAACGCGAAAATGAAAGGACTGCGGCAATTCGCTTGATTATGTCCATAAAGCTTCACAAGTTTCCTAGTTACTCACGAAATTTGAGCAAAATCGGTTTGAGGCATCATATCTAAAATCATGGATTTAAATGCGATGTCAAACGACCCATGCGAATGCTGAAATGCGAGCGATTACTGGCGTGAGTGTCGCCAGGCGCGGCGGCGCGGCAATGTTTGAGTGCAGACGTGGCGACTGACGTACTCAGTCGCCACGTCTGCACTCAAGCATTGCCGCGCCGCCGCGCCTGGCGACACTCACGCCAGTAATCGCTCGCATTTCAGCATTCGCATGGGTCGTTTGACATCGCATTTAAATCCATGATTTTAGATATGATGCCTCAAACCGATTTTGCTCAAATTTCGTGAGTAACTAGGAAACTTGTGAAGCTTTATGGACATAATCAAGCGAATTGCCGCAGTCCTTTCATTTTCGCGTTGCATTGCAAAAAAGCGTGGAGACTCCTTATAAGGGGTGCCCCGGGGGTTACTTATAAGGGGGACGGGGTTACTTATAAGGGGGACGAGTTACTTATAAGGAGGGGCCCCCCTTGTGAGTGGGTTTCCCGAACTGATACGCAATTTCGGCTTCGCTATGCGCGACCATTATGCAGCTGTCATTTGTATGACGCACCTCTTGACCCCCGGGATAGGTGCGTCAAAGTACCAATGTGCGTCATACCTTTTAGGTACCATGACGTACCCTCCGTCACAAAAAGTGACCCACCTCTATGAGACATTGACGCATTAACCAGTCAAAATGGTGACGCACCTCTTCGTGAAAATGACTGACCCTTGACGCACATGTTATTCGCAGTACGTGCCAGACTGGAATGCTGCAGAGCTCTGTGTGCGCTCACGCAATTCGCTGCCTGCGAACTGTGTACACCGAACGGAACTTCGCCCGCGTGAATCCCTCTCGCCTACGTACGTACGGACCCTGGATGTTTACTTCGATCGCCGTGGTACTGTATCCCCATGTTGTGGGCGGCTGGGGAGCGTTAGTAGAGTAGCTTAGCTGCACACTGTAGCCAGCTGCCACTACACTCCAGTACCCTGTTTCGATTCGAATCGGGGTAGAAGCGTTCCGTTGTGCAATGTCTGCTTCTTTTTCTCTTCTTCTTCATCCGCTTGTCCCTTGCCTCCCAAGTATGAAATGATTTTTAGAGTGTTGTGTGTGTTTTTTGTAACGTTATTGCATCATTTTTCTGCAAGAAGAGGTGAGTTTCTGTTCGTGTATTGATGTGCACTGCAGTATGTGCAGGTGAAAAGCGTTCGAACTGTCTTTCCCGAGTATCGTGGAAGCTCGATGTATTTCTCGGCCTATCAAAGGAGATCTCATACAACAGAATACTTATAACAAACTATTTTCCGGTCAAAATGAATTGATTTCCTTTGTTTTGTATCGTTTATTGACTTGATCCTAAGGATCTTGTCGCAATACCGAGTTTCCAATGTGTATTTATTTTCACCTTATTTTCGCGTAGCTTTCGGTGCTGTAAACTGTTGCTAGGGCCTAAGCCTACTATGTACTAAACTTACCGTTCTCCACTGTCGTTTCTCACACATCGTTTGGTACGATTTCTTCCATTTTATATCACTTTATCCGTTCCCTTTATACTTTGAAGTATTTGACGTAATTCTTTCAAGTGTCTCGCACTGCTATTTTCGTAACGGCGATTTCTCCGCTTTGCTGCAATACTTTTTCGAATCGAAGCGACGAAGTTTGATACCAGCCGCTGTAGTGTGCCGTGTGTTGTCTTTTCTAAATATTTGTGTTGTTGGGAGGTGTTGATACTTTGTATTTGTTATTTATTTTTCTTAATGTTGATAGGAAAAGGCTAAAATGGTCTGAGTGATGTCTGATGGTGATGATGATAACTATGCTGGTGTAAAAAGACGGCTTACTGTGAATGCTGAGCGTACGTGCCGTTCGTTCCATTTTACTTTCCCTCTTATTCTTCTTTCCCCCTTACTCTTCTTTTCCTTTCCAAGAATGATAAAAAAAAGAAATTACATACACCTCACAACAAAATAGAACCACGTGCTACCAACCTTCGTAAAGTTAAATCTAAATGTTCAATATCAGCAAAGAATAAGGGGAAAGCACGAATGACAATAAATTAGAGCGAAGAGATTGTTTTACACGCAGTCTCTTCGGCTCGAAGAAACTTGACACCCCACCCCTCTCCCCTTGTGGAAATTTCCACAAAAGCATGTGCCACACCCAGGTGCGTGCCAGACGGAAGAATGCGCGCACTGGAATAAACAGCGTGTAAATATCATGGAAATATCGATCGAAGAACCAGCTCATTAGTTGAATTAAAGGAATCATTCGTGATATCGTGATTCTATAGCCTTTCTTTTGGCGCATAGTAGGAAACATCAAACAGTCGAATATAATGTACTTGATCGAATATCTTATGTTCCCTGAACAATAAAAAAAAAGATCGATTAATCAGTCAATTAAAAATGCAACTGAGCCAGAAATACTTAAAAGGTCTCGTATGCCCAGAGAAATTCACTACGAGTAGGTTCAATGAGATGCAGTCATCACCTGGTTAGACAACAAAATCATGACAATTAATTTCAGTTCACGCTCATGATAACTGCTTATTACTTATCAAAGTTTTGGCTATCAACATTCGTTCGTAGGTGTTTTTTGTTTGTTTTGTATGTTTTTCCTCGTGAAAGACGTAATGATTTCTTCGTATCGAACGTAGACTGCATGTTTACCGTTTATCCAAACAGTAGGCGCCTAGGCGTACTTTCTGAATATATTCAGAAATTTCTATCAACATTTTAAATATATTACAAGACTCCCAAATACCAGTTCAAAAAAAATTAAGAAATCGAATTTTTTTAGATATGAACAACAAAAAAAAAAAAAAAAAAAAAATGCGTAGGAAAAAACCACTTCAACCTCGAATGACTTTGAATTTCTCTAAACCGTTCCCTAGTTCATGGACATCCCATAGAAACGCGTGTTTTGATATACACGTTGCTATGGCAAACTATCTAGTTTCGCGAAACTACGGCCTGGCCACAGTAATTTTTTCCGTAACCTCCCGCCTCCCCTTCCCCGATTCGAAAACAGCTTGATTGAAGCCCCTGCCTATTTAAACACGAACCTTATTAAACCCAAGTTAGGTACATGGTTTATATGGCTAGTGTTTAAATAGAATTTACTATTTTAAGTTAATACAGGTTTTAATAGACTCTCAGTAATGTTAGTTCCATAATCGTTTGTATGTGTTTTGGGGCCTGGCCTCTGCCATGCCTCGCCTTCTGTGTACGTATGTACGCGTGTACTGTATGTATACATGTACCACATGGTCGACATCACGCACGTGGTTTTGCTGCAGGTTCCACGGTCGACGGTCGATGCTACACTACAGTGAATGCGATTGAAGGATAGCGAGCTTCGCGATGCCGCGGGCTGTATGTGATGATTTAAATCACAAATCGTGTTTGGTAGTGTGGTTTTGGAGCAAATTTGTACTCAAACTTTCTGAAAAGACCTTTAGTCTGACATCAGATAGAAAAAGAAGACATACGAGAATGAAGTGAGTATCAGTATGTTATAATAAAACTGATTGAAAATTGTGTCATTTTAGCGTTTCCAGGAGCCGGTGAATTCGGCCGACTCGCGATCGCGAGTTTGTTTTATTTTGTTACGGAGGGATACCATGCCCCATGCAAGAAGCCTCGCAAAATTACATGACGGTCCCATTAACGAACCTTTTGACACACTCTGGTTAAATGACCGACTATGACGCACATAATGGGTCAGTATTGTGACGGACATTTTGCTCCCGTGACGGCACCACGCGTCATCAAATTGGTGGTATGGTTGGGTGTCCATAATATCGGACACCTAACGTTTTTCTATCAATAGAAACGTGAAAAATCTCACAATTTGCCTGAAATTTTACTCACGTGTGGAGAAAATACTCCGGATTCACAAGCGCGCACTGAAAATGCGATCTGAGGTACGCGCTCTAGATGGCGGCTTCGAACGCGTGGGGTGTCATTTTTTCCGCACTCAGTTGCCCGGCTCATATCGACCGACCACCCCGCCCTCTATTGACAATACGTATAAAGCGTACTTAAACGCGTTTTTTCGACAAGCTGCTGTTTTTTTCTAGTCGTAATTTTTTCCCCAATAATATTTGAATATATTTTGAATCCTTCGATATTACTTTTGAAGGACTGTTTGATGAATTTGACTTGATTTTCATTAGGAAACTTTTCATCGTAATTGAAATAAATTAGATGAGTCGGTTTGTTTTTTCACGGTATTCATTTCTCGTTTCTGCATCAACTCGTACGGTCGTAGCGCAAGCGGGCGACAAAATGTTTATGTCATGTGTATGTGTAACGTACTGTGCACGATCGTACAAGCGGCGGTGACAATTTTGCGGTCAAAATCGTCAAATTTATTACGGAAGGATACGCCTCTACATCTAACAACGAGTCAGCAAAGGTAGGCCTAGTTATATGTAGTTACACGATAAACCTTATTCGATTTTGCTAAATTTCGGTAATTTAGAGGGAATACTTAGTTGTTTTCGCCACATTTTACTCGGTAGCGTAGCCCAGTGAAGAATCGAACACCGTTGCGCGTAGTCCCATGCGTACATTTTCTTTCTGTACGCGCAATGCCATTATAATGCGCGGCCGGTCGTTATGGACCCGGTCGGTGGGTTGGACCCCTACCATACTTGACGCGACCATGACGCACATTTCCCGGGGGTCAAGAGGTGCGTCATACAAATGACAGCTGCATTAAGTCCCTCCGCGAGATCTAATCCCCTTACTATAAAAATTATTATAGATCTAGATCTGTGTCTAGGCCTAACGTTATATCTAGACTCCTATATTTCTACTATATAGCTGTCTATATGGGTGGGCTTTTAAACCAAACAAACCACAAACATCAATTTGAAGGCGTGGGACTGTTAGTCTAGTCTCGGTCACGTCGGTAATCAACAACCTCGTTAGCAAGCGCAGCTATTAGAATTAACAATTCTTTCATAATTTATACATATCATGGTTTAAATTGATGACACCCATCCTATTATTCCTGATACATCTTAACAGAATGATAGATCATATTTACCTTATACGATGATTTCAGTCTCTGTTCGTTTAATACAGCCAATGCAACTTTGTTAGGAAATGCTGATCACTCACCCGTGTACCGTTAAGCGTTTTTACGTCATTTTATCGTGCGGGACACTTTCTAAAAATAGCCAGTTCTCGCTGTCACATTACGGCCGTCAGATGGCAGTGTAACATTTTTAGACACAGAGACTAGCCTTCGTCACACGCGTTTTACACGGAGGGTACGTACCCACACGGAGATGGATCCAGCGCGCTAGCGTGCAGCCAGCCTAGCCAGTCGCCAGCTCATTCTTGCCAACGAGTTTCGTTGTTTTGTCCACGTTGGGTTTCCCCTCACAGTTTGTTTCTTACGGTACGTTCGTCACATCACTGCACTCGACTATCATCCCGATCATGCCATGGTTCTACATGTAATTCGACTGTATTAAACTGGAGGGGTGAGTTAGGGGTAAACTGATGTTGTTTATGACATTCTAATAATCATATCACTAATTTGTAACGTTAGTGAGCAAAATTACATGTACGTGAAAGTGCTTCTTCAATCTTATTCTTTAATCTTATGTTATGTAGGGACCTGCAGTGTATTAAAATCGCGGAATGCCGAGGACGAGGTGGATTGTACCGAGTGTAACGTTAGCATGGTTAGTGTAATCATGGTAATACAGTTAGAATTTATAGATTCTACGATTCATATTGAATATTTACATCCTCCTGTTACCTGCCTGTGTGGCATGCGTGCAGTGGTGGTGACTAGCTAGCTAGCCGTATCAACATGATCAATTTGATCAAGCAGGTTCAAGAGCTCGTAGTTGTATAAAAGAGATGGAGTCAGAGAACTTTCCAATTTTTCTAGATATATGGATGGACAAAAGAATTTCACAGGTGCTTGACCATCATTGACCATAGAGATGTTCAACACATATACACTGTACTGTAGGCGTGTAGCTGTAGGCCTACATTGAAACCGACACCCCTCTATTTATAGCACCACGCATAAAGAACGGACTTTCACGCATGAGACTATGTGCAGTGGTTTTGCATTCTTCACTGGGGATTTGATGATATCCAAATATTACTGAAAAACCTGATAATAAACAACAAGATGAACAGCAAAACAATGATGATACCATAGTCTAGATTACAAATGCACATTGGAAAAGCATTTAGGGACCTACTACTTGCATTTCACATGTATTTCAATTGCTTAACAACCTTAGGAGTTCAATGTGTTACTATTGACAGTGTTGTACAAGTGTATCTATGCCACTTACGGGTGGTCAATTTATGCAATCTGGATTAGATCTAAATTTGTTTTGCTTCCTTTTTTACATAGTGATCACTGCAAGTTATAGGCACCCCTAAATTTGTTACCAATGTTCGACCTCCTGTGCCAAGGGGAGGAGAGGGACTGTTCACCAAAACATGAATAGGTTTCTACATGTAGCAGGTGGTTAAATTTTGGATGGTTTTGTGGTGGAATTGTGGGTGGCTTACATTAATACTACTTTTTTTTTTTCAAGGTTCTAGCATTTCCTAGCTATGTGACTTGTTTGAATATGCGAATGATCACTCCCACATCTACACTGCATCACTTTCAAAAAAAAAATGATAGTCGGTTCTACTTCTAACCATATAACATGTAGCTGAAAACTCACATGGTATCTTGAGAATGAGATTAGATTCTACTTTCATTCAAAGAATCTAAATGATTCAATTGACATTCAATATGTAACACTGAAACCTTTCTTTATTCTACATGACTCCTATAGTCGGGCTATAGATTCTATGTGTAACGTTACATTGATGTCAAATAAATAAGAAGTAAACCCTGAATTTTCTACAGACCCTTTGGCTTCAAATGGAAAAAAAAAAGATTAGCCTTGAAATTGCAGAAAAAATGTTGTGCCATGGCTTTGTGACATTGGTACTGGTAATTCAATTGTTTGCCAATGTCACAGTGTTTGATGATTTATCAGTGATGAAGACTGGTATAAACAGTGTTTGGAAAAATTCATAAAGCCATGACAGGTGGACATGTGGAAATATGTAATTTCTGTGCAAGTTAGAGACCTGGGCCCCATTTCATAAAAAGCTGATGTGATAACAACTCTTGCTGGAATGACTATTGTCATGGAAACGACAAGAATGCAGCTTCCTGATTGGCTGTTGCTATTGGAAGTTGTCATTCCAGCAAGGTTTGACATCCTTACATCTTTTGTGAAACGGGGCCCTGGTATTGTAACATGCGGATACCATGCAGTTGGATAAAGCTGACCCAACTCGAATATTGAACAAGAATCCCCATAATATTGCACACAGCGTTGCAAAATTGTATCGCTACTGTGTAAGTAAACACACAGCCAAATAATCTTGATTCGAGTCGAATGTTTCCAACAAGTGTACACCTTGATGGCCATATTTGCTGATGGGCAATTCTGTTGTACCATAGCAGGCCTCTACTTGTCGTGGTTTTCAAATGTACCCCAGTGTGCACTTTGGATCAAATTATGATTCTATTGTTTGAAGTGATTTGTGTGTGTGTGTGTGTGTGCATATGCTAACTACTCTGTATTTTTGCTTCTTGACTATGTCTGTCTGTCTGTCCGTTCCCCCCCCCCCTCCTCTCTTTCTCTTTTCTGATAGGTGTCTGCAAGCACTTGACCAAGGAAGTTTATTTTGGATCCAAGATTTTTTGCATATCCATAAGCAGTATGTGGAATCCTGTGATTGAAATGTACATTCCAGCTGTCTTCATCATTGTCCTACTCAGCATCAATGCTTTGACAAGTATGAGGTAAGCCTGTAAAAAGCAGAGTCGACTCTCAAAGCGTTGCAGGGACACAGGAAATACACACACACACACACACACACACACACACACACACACATGCATGCACCCCCCCCCCCCATAAAACAAACAAACAAAACTGTAACACAAGCATACAATAGGCTTTCGTAAGTTTGTTTGGACCATTCAACAGTGACTAGATGATTAGTTGCATGGGAGGGAACAAATATGATATACCCTAATGCAGAGACTCCAACTCTCCCACTTTTGACGGGAGATCTCCCGCCGAAAGCCCATTTTTGCAGAATCTCCCGTTCTCCCGCTTGAAATGATTTCTTACTTAATTTCATTGTATGTTGAAAAATAAGCCTTAAATAGCGCGAGACAGCATCTAGAACCCTAGACCGCAAGGGACTTTGCGCTCGTGATGTGCGCAAGTTGGAGTCTCCCGTTTGCTAAGGGTTTCAGGCGGGAGAATCTCCAGATCAGAAGGTGCTTGGGGTTGGAGTCTCTGCTAATGTTTATATTACTCCACTACTCTCCTAAATTATATTTGTGGGTTCCTGTCTCAAATTATGGGAGGATCTGGTTTAATGTTGTAGAATATAGAAGTATGGAATTGTTGTACTTCATGATTTGGTACCCTATTACTCTTTGACAACATGAAGGTATTTTCCTGCAGGGGAACACCGAAGTGTTCTACCCATGAAAAATGATTACAAGCGGTCTACTATCACATGATCATCTCTAACCTTATATTGCTGACATCATGTTCAACCAAAATCTGACAATCTTGCAATAGACTGAGTTGTCACAACAACTTGGAAATGTCTAGTCTGAAATGGACAGTAAGACACCAGGGCCCTATTTCATAAAAAGTTGATATGATAGCAACTCTTGCTGGAATGGCAACTTCCAATAGCAACAGCCAATCAGGTAGCTGGATTTTTGTCATTACCATGACAATTGCCATTCCAGCAAGAGTTGCTATCCTAACATCTGAATTATGAAATGGGGCCCAGAACTATTCAGTGCAAAGTCTAGGAAGTCATAGATCAATTTTGAATTGGACTACATAACATTTCATAGTCTGATGCCAGTTACCAACATCCAAAGAAATTAATATGATATGACCAACGATGGCTTGTGATGTTCATGTTCCTTTGGTATAAATCTGTATTGTGGTACATTGTTTACTGTGACTCTAACTTGACCTCTTGTTAAACGTTATCAGATTTAATTTTTAGCCACAATAAACCCATTTCTGTTTTGAGAGATTCCAACAGTGCTTTGTAACATAGGACTGCTCCTCCAGGATGGTGCATAAAACAAAGTGTGACAGTCAGCCAAGTGGCCAACATTTTCATACTTTAACAATTTGCTTGCGATTTTCTCCATGTGGCAGTGCTCCCGTTGATCTGGTGGAAGAGGAAGAGGATGAGAGTAACAAGGGGGAGGCCAACCGACAGGAGATAGACTCCGAGGACCAGGAGAGCAAGGACACGTCATCCACGACACCTTGCTGGCAGACGGAAAACTTCTTGCCGATCGGCCCCTGTGCCCCATGTCATCCCTTTGCATCAGTAAGTACTGGGTCGCCATTTGCTCTTGGTGCACAGATGTCCCATGGTGGTGGGGTATTGGTGTGGTTGTGTATATGTGTCACAACTATGGATCTCAATGATGAGAAGGTCTTCTTTACCCAGAGCAGCCTCTCCAGTGTTGCCACTGCTCTAGAGGGCCCTGCCATTATTATTACCCTCGCGTTGCCATGTATCCATTTATACACCTGGGTCAAGAGGGACATGGTGGGTAAAAACGTCTTGCCTGAGGATGCAGATGTAATCACTGGGCAGTAATTAAACTCCGGCCCTCCAATTATAGTAGAAGTTTGGAGTCTCATCTGCTATGCCACAGTGCCCCCACTAGTAGTACAGTGTAGGTGCTTACAAGCTGTACTGTATAAGCTGTTATTTTCACGAGGGTGTAATTTTCACGAATTTCGCGAATCACAGTTCGATTGCGAATTTAACAACACGCAAAAATGACTCCATGTGCTGTTTTAATAGAGCATTAATGTAAGCATCCGCATCGATTCGTGAAAACAACATTTCACGAAAATGTCTATGACCTCGTCATTCGCGAAAATATCTGTACGCGAAAATAACAGTGTATACAGTATATGTGTAAGAATATGTCAATGCTGTTATTTTGACATGGGTTTCTTTGTTTTCATTTTTGTGTGTGAGTGCATGGATCTAGTCTAATCTTGTCATTGAATATTTATGTATACATTGCAGTGCCATATTAGCAATAAACATTGATGAGCACGTTTTTATTTTTAATATGTCGTGTAATATTTTTAAATGAATTCTTCACATAAATTTTGCTGTTGTTTTTTTCTTACATTGCAGAAAGTTTTGACAGACTCGTGCCATGAGACAGGCTTCAATCAACTAGTTCATTGTGCAGAGTCAAACCAGAAAGTTTATAAAAGGTGAGAAGTATTAAAATCTCTCCTGTATTCCATGTCAGTGCACTGTGCCCTTACAAGTTTAGTTTGTATTTTGGTAAGGAATATTTTTTCCGCATTTTGGTCCTTTGTACCCCCAAATAAAGTATACCCAAAATGACCCTGGTGTTATTAATACATTGTAAGTAAATGGGTCTACACACAAGATACTCATGAAACTCATCTTGTCTCATTTTTATTGTGATAGCTTTGTTGTATTAGTTTTCCCATAGACACATTTGTGTAGAAGCTGTCCCATTCCAGCATCCACATCTAACATAGAAATGATTATCACATGGTTATCCCGTGGTATACATTATTGTGATCATACACACAAATAGGTTATATGAATGTCATAAGACATTGACTACTAGTGCATTATTATGTTCCATAATATTTTGAAGGATTTAAGATTAATTTGGTCGCATTTTGCAACATTGAATGCAGGAGGATATAGCCAGATTATAGCAGTGTAGGTAAATCTACCCAATGGACTCAGTTTTAGTACCTTATTTTATGGTCCTGCTGTCTTCTTACATTCATGCAGCTGTCCGCGATCAAGAGAATCTGTGGAGAAGTCATTCTGGATTTTTGAAGGGGTCACGTTAATCATCGGGTTTTTCGCTTGCAGCGTCGTCTTCTTCAGGAGAAGGAAGTTGAACCGCGAAGCAGCGGAACGAGTCAGAAAACAGATTTCAAACTCGGTATGAGAGAGCCTCCGGCACGGGTGGACTGAATCTGAGAAACTTCACACGCATCAACTGTTTTTGCAGTGCATCACGAGCGTAGACCTAACTGATGTGTGAATGCCACTTTTTTATGATGCACACATATGGCTGTAGATCCCACTGTCATTATTAATGAGTGTGTGAAAGGTTTTATCCTACACTTTCATGGCCTTGGGACTTGTTAGCTTGAACTTTGACGTGGGTGCTGAGACAAGACTTGAAAAGCCGACACTGGAATGCAGCTTTAAACAATGCACATGGATGGCTGTAGCTCCTAATGCCTTCACAGTTTGTTTCAAGGTATTGTACTGCACTTGCTGACCACACAGTTTGAAGGACTTTGTGTGTATGGAGACTGTCTGGGTGCTTACATGTATCTTTTGCTTAGATGAATTTATGATGAGATCTGGAAACCATTGTCACCAAAGAGACTTTACCTACAATTGGAGTCTTGGATCTTCATATGCCATGCTTATTTTAAGACATGTGGTAGAAGGTCAAATTGAGGCAGACTCGCACACACTGTTGTGTAAAGTACATGTATACTTGCAATTGTTAACATGATGGTTATTGTACCTCAAGTACTTGGCAAATTACTTGATATGCTTAAATGAAGTGATTGTTTGATGAATTTTTGTCAATCTCATAATGTGGCAGATCAACAGTTCTAAAATAATGTTAGTGCTGGTAATGAAAAAAAAAAAAAAAAAAATATATATATATATTGTATCCAAAGAAGGCATCTGTCACCAGCTTTATGACTGTGTAGGTATGTAAAGGGGGTAAAAGCATCCTACAAGAGTTGCACGAGAAACTGTTGACATGTGCTGCACGCCATTATTTTGTCCCAGAATTGATTTCCGAGACATTGTTTTTTAATGGGAAAAATGTGAAGATGTGATGCTCAATATTGAAGCGCATCAAAGTATTGTAGCAATAACATGATTTCGTATACTATATAAAAGGTGCCGGTTACAACAACAGGGGTCGCACTTAACTTTTTTTTTAACTAGCCAGGCGGACTACTCAGAATCAATTTTTGACACTGAAGCAATATTTTGGCTAGCCAGACGGACTAGTAACTTCAGAATTTTATGATTTTTAGCTAGTCCGACATGATTTTGGGTGGCCAATGGCCAGCGGACCATCGGCAATTTCGAACCCTGCGGTACTGTGTGAAATATTAATTTGACTAAACTATACTTGATCATCACAGGCATCACTAATTTGATGCAATTTGTGATTGTTTAGGACTTTGAAATTGATTGAGAGAGTAAAGAAATACACTTGCACATACTACGCTGCTTTTGCTTGCTCCAAATTTCCACAAAATTTTTGGTAAGGGCTTGAGAAGAGGAAGAAGAAGAAACTATCTTCTGCATCAAATGATAGTAGAGTTATGAGTCAGTAAATTATTTTTTGAAGGAGAGGCAGTTTAAAGTAGCAGCATTTTTGACAATATTGTTGAAAATTTGTATTGCATGTAACAGACCATTCAGATCATTGAAAAGCCATGATATAATGACCTCACTTATTTGGTACTGTGATTGTGATAGAGAATAATTTTAATGAAACTGTCCTAAAGTTTTGAATCAATTCTATAATTTATTCTTCTTCTTCTTTTTTTTTTTTTTGGGGGGGGGGGGGGATAAGTTGTGAAAATGATTTTTTTTGTTTGTTTGAATGTCCTATTTACTCATGACAACTTGAAAATCAAGTCAAATTTCCTTGTAATGTGCCAACAATCAAGGCAGGTCTCCAGACTTTACATTCCATACTAATCTTAATTGCTTGATACAACTGTCAACATGTCAACATCTCATAAAATTTGTAAGTAGCTATTATTATTGATTGATTGCTTGGTAATACATGTGATGTTTGCACACACTGAGCATGACTATGATTTGACAGTGCATACCAAATCTAGATACAAACCACATGATGCTGTAGTATAGCATAATTGATATTGTAGGTGGTACACACAACTATAATTCACATGCCACATAGGCCTGTAGTGCAATGGGACACCACATTAAAGTTGAATGATTGGTAAAATAGAGTTGATACATGTAGACAGAATGATGACAGTATACTGTATTAGCAAACATGGCAAACTTAAAGATGAGACTACAAACTTTCAAGACTACAAAGTTTCACATGTTTTCAGAGAGCAGTGAGGTTGGTAATAACTTGTATGCATAGGAGATGAGTCGGTAGTAGTATCACCAGCACCCAACTCTCCCTCTGGTTTGTACACACAAATATTAAAATTGTGTTTTAGGTTGATACTACAGCAACCTTTGCCCTATTCCCCAAAAAGTTATCATAGACTTAACAATAGCGAGCTTTAGAGCTGTAGCACTAATGTTTATGACGTGCCTCCATCCGAGTTGGACAGTATAGGAACAGCAGTCTGGAACAACATATTTAGCGCAATAGTTTTGTCATAGGATTAGCGTTGCAGATCTGAAGCATGCTATTGTTAAAGTGTATGACAAACACATCAAAACTTGATGTAAAGGAGGAAAATTTGATCTGTGATTTCATGTAGAGGATATTTTGCAAACTTGTGTGCAGGTCAGTGGGAGACTAGTGAGGTGATGGCATCCTCATTGACCCCATCTGATTTGCATGTCTGGTTTTGACTAATAATGAAATCACTCAAATTCATGAAATTCTTCCACCAACTTGTTTTTATTGCAAATGATTAACAAATTGCCCCACACCGATGTAAATAAGCACTGAATTGATTACTGTTTTGGTATTAGCCATGACAAAAGAAATCATGAACATAGACATACTCGGGCAGGATTCGGGCGGAAGCTTGGTGGTCTAGTGGATAAGATGCCTGTCCGGAGATCAGGAGGTCTTAGGCTCAAATCCTGCCCAAGTACATGTATTGTGTATGTGTGCCCATGATTTCTTTTGTCATGTGTACTCGTATTTACATTGATTTAGGGCAATTTATTAGTTGAGTGCAATAATGAATCACCGTTTCATTTGACTATGTCACGTAACCTTCTACAGTACAGTGTCTGATGAGACTTGCAGCATTATGCATGCTTAATTTTAAATGCTATTCACTGAAGTCACCATGATGTGAAATATCCTGATACATGCATATTATACATGAATATGTATTTTGCTTGCATTATATTTCACAAACGGGTACTTGAAGGACATTTTTGTTGTTGTTGAAGTGTTGGAAGTTGTGATAAAGAATCACAGTGGCAATAGAATGAGGAAGAAGTAAGGGTGTATTATCCCCTCCAAGAGAAGAAGTAGGGTGTATATCCCTTGGAGACAATGTGTAACACATGATCTGTGTTAGGTGAGGCACTATTTTGGGGAGTTAATAATATCACAGATATTGCACAAAATTCACTAAAATAAAAACACAGCAAATATACTGATTATACAGCACTTATTATGAGATGATTGGGATACAAATAGTGAATGGTCACGAGTGCAATGGTACGAGATTTCGCACGAGGTGAAAGATAGTGCGCCTCATCTTTCACCGGGTGCGAAATCTCGTTCCATTGCACAAGTAAAGACCATACACTATTTGTTTTATACAACGTCCAAGTAGATCTTTGTTATTTAGTTGGAGGATTGTTGGGTAGGTCTAAGTAGGCCTAGAAGTCTATATATGTATGAAAAATATAGCCATACTTACATGTGGATCTACTGCGATTCTCTTTCTGGCTTGTGCAATCAGTGTAGATACAGGTCACAGCTAGCGCTCGTACACTAGCACTATGTAGGCCTACATACGCGCATGCATGTACCGCACACGGACACTGCGCTAGCTGCATGCTATCCTCAATATGCAACACACAGTACATGCAGTACCGTACAATTTCTCGAACCGTGGAATAGAACGTAAAAATGAACCAAGTTGCACGCAAAAATAGAACCAAAATTGCACGGCGCGTTGAATGGAGTACTTATTGAATGTCACGTCACTAACAATCCTCCAATCAAATTACAAGGATCTACTTGGACGTTGTATAATAATACATATATGACCAGTTCTGTATGCGAATCACTGATGCCATAATATGACATCATTATCGGTTGTAAGCGTAATTGTGGTTCATGTACAAAGTAAACCATCAGCTGTTCTTGCCTTGAGTGTACTGTGTTGCATGTCTTCATGTTTCTACTGTACCAATACCATCGGAATTAAATACAATGAAACATTTTCTACAAAATCTCTGTTCCTGCATTCGAATTTTTGCATTTGTGCAACAAAATGAGTAGTAATAGCTGTATGTTGCGAGTTCGAATGACAGGCAATTTTTATGGATGGATGAATTAAAAATACTCTCAACTCCCGACAGTCTTATTAGATCAAATGCACTACATACATGTACTGTATTTCAAGTTTGATCAATTTGAGCTGCATGGTCCTGCATGCTGCCAGAGCCACAAATATTGCAAAATACATGTACACGTACTTGCAAAAACCATGGTTAAATGTTCAGAATGCAAACAGAAAATTAATATCTGAGAGTGAACAGATATCTTCCTGTGACAGTAGTATTATAATACAGCTGTAAACCATTTAATGAACAATCTACTAGCACAGTCAGTAAGAAATAAACATAAAAAGAAGAGAATTGGCACAGTCGGTAAACAATTTATTAGCGCAGTAATGCATATAAACACAATGCAATCTCATAATAACACATGATTTAATATAGTGAAATTCATGTTACAGCGAAGTAAAAATTCAGGTCTCCAAATTATGATCTACTTTGTGTATATAATCTTTCTATACTTTACTGTTTGGCCATAATGAAAGAAAACCGCCGGTCCCGATGCTTTTATTATAAAGGGAGTGCACTGTAATTTTCTTAATGGTACAATATCATTTTAACTCTCCAAATTTCTGTATGCGGAAGTGCTCTTTTGTAATCATGTATTTTTTAACATCAACATGCAGCTCAGTCAGCAAAGTTGAACATGGTCTGAAATTGAGTCACCACATGTTAGAAGGTCGTACGGCCTTTTTGCAAACATTCCAAAATTCAAAATTTTGCGTGATTGAAGGATGTCTCTCAACATCATGTATGAAATCTGATCAATGGTAATACATCTAAGAGTTTCTGTATAAGAAATTAAAACAAAACAAAACTAGAAATGTCGCTACGGCGACTGGTATGCCTCCGCCATAATGCATGGTTCTCCTAATAGGTCTATAGTACAATGTCTTGACAATGTGTGATGACAGTTTCACACAATTGGCAAAATATTAAAATGACAGGTTTGCCACAAATGTGCGGAATGTTCACTTTCCTAGAACTAGGTTCAACTGGATGAATGATTAAAACGTCAGAGTGCAGGTATTTGGAGAACTGATGATTTTTACTTGACTTTTGACCCTATAAGTTTATGCATTGAGTAATTTTCAAGGTATTGAGAAAAAGTATAATTTCAGTATCAAATGGTAAAATAGTATTATCTAAACCTGGCCTTTGACCTTTGACCTTACAGTTCAAAAGAGAATCACTGTTAGGTAGAACATGCATAAATATGTAAGTTTCATGATGATACCTTGAGCTACTTTTGAGATATGGAGGAAAAAGTGCAATTTAGCACTTTCACTTGACCTTTGACCTTTTGGCAAGAAACTTCCCACAGAATATATATTGGGTAATACATGCATACATCAAGTTAAAAAAAATCCTTCAGGCATTGCATAAATATAAGGAAAGTAGTGATATTTTGAGGAGTTGACCTTTGACCTTTGACCCATGACCCCAACTTCCCTAGATAATCACTGCCCATTGGTACACTATTATGCATATATACTAAGTTCCATGAAGATACCTTGAACCATTTGCGAAATATGGAGAAAAACATGAAATTTCAACTTTTTTTTTACAAAAATAACCTGTGACCTTTGACCTTTGACCCCGTGACCCTAAAATCCAAACAAAGTATTATCCCCTTCATACTTTCTTCAAGTAGGGGTCCTACTGGTAGAAAGGTTGTCACATAAAATGCACTGGAGTTTTACATGTACATGTACAAGGTGTGAAATTACCATCCTGTGATGTTAAACATTTGACAAAAATGGCAACTTAATAATGGCACTGAATGTCTAGTTTTCTGATGGTTATCCCATCAATGTTAATCTGAAGTTAATTACAGTGATATTCACTATGTCTCTGTTTTACCACTTTGAATTAAAAGTCTCTTTTAAGGAAGCTTCCCTTCCAAACAAGTGCATACTGTTGTTGTTTTTTTTATTATTTTACAAACCAAAATTGAGATCACCTCTGTTTATGTTTAGATTTGAACCATGAAACAATAATATGATTTTTATGCCTCCGCCACGAAGTGGTGCCGGAGGCATTATGTTTTCGGGTTGTCCGTCCGTCCGTCCTTCCGTCCGTCCGTAATGAATTTTGTGGACAAGGTAACTATCGAAACCTGTTGAGGTATCCTAATGAAACTTGGCATGTATGTGTATTATGGGGTGAAGTTGTGCCTATCAACTTTTGGGTGCACATGCTCAAGGTCAAAGGTCAAAAGGTCAAGGTCAAATACATAAAATTTCACTATTTCCACCATATCTATTGAATGCCTGAAGAGATTTTCTTGAAACTTAGTGTATACATGTATTACCCAATTAAGATTCTCTGGGTGAAAGTTTGGGTCATGAGGTCAAAGGTCAAAAGGTCAGGGTCAAATACATAAAATTTCACTATTTCCACCATATCTATTGAATGCCTGAAGAGATTTTCTTGAAACTTAGTGTATACATGCATTACCCAATTAAGATTCTCTGGGTGAAAGTTTGGGTCATGAGGTCAAAGCTCAAAAGGTCAGGGTCAAATACATAAAATTTCACTATTTCCACCATATCTATTGAATGCCTGAAGAGATTTTCTTGAAACTTAGTGTATACATGTATTACCCAATTAAGATTCTCTGGTGAAAGTTTGGGTCATGAGGTCAAAGGTCAAAGGTCAAAAGGTCAAGTAAAGATATTGAAACTTCTTTTTTTCTCCGTACCTTGGAAAATTGTTCAAGGTATCTTCATGGAACATAGTATATACATGTACTGACTGGAAGTAATTATCTAGAGAATGTAGGGTTCATGGGGTCAAAGGTCAGGGGTCAAAGGTCAAGGGCAAGACTTCAAAATTTTACTATTATCCTCATATTTATGCAATGCCAGCAGGGTTATTTTTTTTTACACTTGGTGTATGCGAGTGTAACCTAATAGAAATTCTCTGGAAAGTTTTTTTTTTCTTCTTTTTTTTGCCTCAAAGGTCAAAAGGTCAAAGATTAAGTGAAAGTGCTGAACTAACTTTTTCCTCCATATCTCGGAAGTGGCTCAAGTTATCTTGAAACTTAGTACATATTATGCATGTTCTACCTGAAAATAATTATCTTATGAATTTTAGGGTCAAGGGCCAGATGAAAATGGTAACAATTATTTACTATTCAATTCAGAAATTGCACTTTTTCTCCACACCTGTACCTTGAAAATTACTCAATGCCTAAATGTATGAATGGGTCAAAGTCAAGTTTAAGACCTTAAATCCCTAGATACATGCTCTCCTATTCATCCAATTAAACCTAGGTCAAGGAAGGTGAACATTCAACGCATTTGTGACAAACTTGTCATTTCAATATTTTGCCAATTTTGTGAAAATGTAATCACACATTGTCCACATGTACTATCTAGACCTCTTGGGAAAATCATGCATTATGGCGGAGGCATACCAGTCGCCAAAGCGACATTTCTAGTTATCATATTTCTTGCTACAAACCATGAGAAATTTGTGAGGAGATGATATCGTTACCTCACCTCATCTCCCACCTTGGATTGTGATAGACAGTATAAGTGTGACGGTAGGCAACATTTTTGTTAGCTATTTATTTTGCGAATGCCAGTCGACTCACGAAATTTACGAAATAAAAGAAACATTGCAAAATATACTGTGGAAACAGGTTTTTATGTATGGAATTCTTGGCAAAGAGTAGAATTAGTGCATTCATTAGACATCTAACAGTTGCTTACACTCATGTTACAGAGACTATCAGAAATATTTTGATCTATAGATTCTAAATTGCCATGCTTGAAATTTTTTACTCATAAATCCTCACTACATCAAGATGACAGATTTTTCAGGAGAGATTGCTGCGATGACTCTTTCCCGGGACCTCCGCTTCAGCTATGTGCTGAATGTGCAGCACTTCAGCAAAGTCGCGGCCAAACCAGCTGGTTATGTGCAGAAGGTCGAGGGTGAAGTAGTAGAGTCTGTCTGAGCAGCTGTTTCTTCTGTAGACTGAGCGTGGATCTGCCGCCAAGATCTCCTCTATCGCCTGCCGTGCTTCTGAGTAGTCCTTGAGAAACTCCAAGCTGCGAGTAGAACCTAGAACAATGCAGTCAAACGGACAACCAGCATTACACAAAACTATTGTTGTTGTTGTTTTTTGGGGTAACGGGAGGGGATGGGGTGGGTGGCAGCCTTCATGTACAAACTGTGAAAGTGGATATTTTCGTGCGACTAATTTTTCGTGCTCTGCCAGGGAAGACGAGTTTCGATGTTTTTAATTAAGGAAATCAAGACATTAACTACTGGAACACATGGCAAGCAAATATATTTGTGTGCTTTTATTTTCACGCTAGTTTCTGGTTGCGCGAAATGTGCGATAATTTCAACACTGCTAAAATTTCCACTTTTACAGTACTTGACGACAAGGGCGCCGGAAGCGGGGGGGCAGGGGTGGCACTTGCCCCCCCAAACAAAATGTTGGGGGGGCAAAACGAGTTTTTGCCCCCCCAAAGTGCCCCTGTAGCAAATAATTAATCACTGATTTAAAGACCAAAATGAACAATAAAGGCATATTTCTTGTCTAAATGTTGTAATTTCATAACTGAAAATGCAAAATTTTTTGCCCCTAACGGGGCGAAAGTGCACTAACAACATACATTATTGTATCTATACACTAATAGTAACCTATGAGTAAATTTTGTGTATAGATGGTAGCCTCGTGTCCTCGAGTGTGCCCGCTGAAACATACCTTTAGTAAACCTTACATATTTCATTTTCTTCTTTGCTTTCTAGTAGTATAAGAATATTTTTTATTGTTCGAACGATGCGATCACGTTTAAGCTTTTAATGAGTACATTTCAGATAAATTGCAAAGTGAAAGTGGCTCGCTCTATAAAAGCGACTTTTATATTCTGTTTTTACAAAAAGTCCCTACCGTGGGAGGGGGTATCCCCCCTCCCACACCCTCCCCCCCCCCTCGATCGCTTCGCTCCCTCGCCGAAGATCTCGCACCATCACATTATTAATGTACTCCCGTATGTTATGATCATAGTCCTTCCAACTGATTTTTTCAACATGTTAATTCCCCAGAAATTTGCTTTAATTCTCTATAAACGCGAATTTTATACTCTGTTTTTACAAAAAGTCCCCACCGTGGGAGGGGGTATCCCCCCTCCCACACCCTCCCCCTGCTCGGTCACTTCGCTCCCTCGCCGAGGATCTCACACCATCACATTATTATGTACTCCCGTATGTAATAATCACAGTCCTGCGCACTGATTATTTTCACCATGTTTAATTCCTTAGAAATTTGGTCTATAAACGCGACTTTTGTACCCTGTTTTACAAAAGCTCCCTACAGTGGGGGGGGGGTAATCCCCCTTTCCACCCCCTCCCCCCGCTCATTCGCTTCGCTCACGCGCCGAGGATCTCACATCGTCACAATGTGCCCCCGTTGAGATTTTGCCCCCCCAAAACCAGAAGTGTTCCGGCGCGCTTGCTTGACGAACAGCCCACTAGTGTCCCTATGCTGTCTTATACTACCATTTTTTTGACATCTCAAAAACAAAATTATTTCAGAATCTACAACAAGAAGTTTTAAAAAGACAATACAGTGTAAAACTCTACCAGCTCCACAAAAAAAAAAAATAATCTTCTCTTCTCATGCAGAAAATGGTAGGAATTCAGTAACACAAGTACTGAAGTTTGTGCAGCGATCACATATTTTCATCAGACCCAGTGGATTAGACTTGCATAACCCTGAATAAAATCCATCCCAAACTGATGTTGCTTAGTTTACAGGTAAGTTAAAGGACATGATCACCTTCGTATACATGTGGATTGAGTGAATACAGCAACTTCAGTAGAACACATCAATGAAAGTTTGAGAAAAATTAGACAATCCATTCAAAAGTTAGGAATTTTTGAAGCTTCTTTGCAGTCACTGCTGGATGAGAAGCCTACAACAGTTTCTGATGTCACATACATAGAACGATATAAGGAAAATATAAAGAAAGTTTCACAAAATTTCTTTTTTTTTTTAGAAAGAAAAAATCCTAACATTTCTTCAACTTATAACTAATATCATGTCAAGGGTACAGTGAAACCCCGTTATAACGAGGTCCGTGGGACCGGCGATATTACCTCGTTATAACCGGTACCTCGTTATAACCGCACACATCAAAAACAAAGAAAAACATAAACACGACGTCATAATATACCCAACAATGAAAGTTACGAACATCCTTTGCGTTGTTATTACACAATTATGGATCGTTGTTATCGAGAGAATAAAGGGAAATTATTTGTGAATTCGGCGAAAAAGTCGGGGTTGAAATAGGTTAATTTTTTATTTTTCTTCCGAAAATCTCTTCGCATATTATAGTGCACGTTATTTTCTTGAGAAGTAGGCCTATATTATATTAAAATCACATTGTATAAAATGCGTTGTTTACCGTTTTACTTGCGATGTATTTTTACGCTGTTGGTGTCAAGCGGGAATGCGATAATTTCATGAATCATTTCGGCTGTATTCTTATACAATGTATGATCGTTGCGCCCGAAAGGATTAAAATGCGTTGTTTATTTTCTTCCGAAAATCTCTTCGCGTTTTGTACATCCGTTCTATTTATTGAAAAATAAGCGACAGGATTGAATTTAGAAGGTTGTGATCCTTTTTACGCAGATCTGTTCCTCATAGACCATTCTAAAAGAAAGAAAATCTTCATTGTGAAATGCGTTGTTAAAATTGTGATAATGAACAAACCCAGATCTATTCAAATTGTTAAATGCGTTTGTTTCTTTTTCTGAACACCGACTAAGTATGCGTTATTCAATATTTTTTTACGCTACTGTCGACCGGCGAGATCGCGATGATTTCAGAGTAACATTCGTGCGTCGTTTAGCGTAACTTGCGGGGTATTTTTACGCTGTTGGTGCCCAGCGGGAATGCGATGATTTCATGAATCATTTCGGCTGTAATCTTATATAATGTATGTTCGTTGCACCCGAAGGGATTAAATAGATGCATTGTTCATTTTCTTCCGAAAATCTCTTCGCGTTTTGTACATCCCTTCTTGAAAAATAAGCGACAGGATTGAATTTAGAAGGTTGTGATCCTTTTTACGCAAATCTGTTACTCGTAGACCATTTTGAATGAAAGAAAAATCTTAATTGTGAAATGCGTTGTTAAAATTGTGATAATGAACAAACCCAGATCTATTCAAATTGTTAAATACGTTTGTTTCTTCTTCTGAACACCGATTAAGTAACTAAACATGCGTTATTCAACTATTTTTACGCTACTGTCATCCGGCGAGATCGCGATGATTTCAGAGTAACATTCGTGCGTCGTTTACCGTAACTTGCGAGGTTATTTTACGCTGTTGGTGCCCAGCGGGAATGCAATGATTTCATGAATCATTTCGGCTGTAATCTCATACAATGTATTATCGTTGCGCCCGAAAGGATTAAAGATGCGTTCTTTATCATCTGCCGAAAATCCCTTTCCATTGTATACATCCGTTCAATTCAACTATTTTTACGCTACTGTCACCACGCGAGATCGCGATTTCATTTTCGGCTATAATCATACACTCGTATTTGCTAACCAGCAAAAGAACTGGAAGTCGGGACTACAAATGGAAAGGATATAATGTTGAGTTGCACACGCATTTCATTCCATATTTGCCACTAATGTCGCTACATGAAAAGTTTTTGAGTGCGTTATCTTTTTTCCCTTGTTGCGCTGTGGTCTGACCTATAACATTACGCACGCGTGTGATCTCGCGAAAAAGAAAATCGAGTGATTATGTTTAATAATTTAGTAGGAACATCGAATGGTATTAATGTGTTTTTTTGCGTGGTTTAGAAGAAAACATGGAAGGAACCATTCTCTGCAAAACGGGAAAAAGACATGGATAGCGTGAATTCGATTTTCAATGTTTCATTTGTCTCGTGTTTGAAAAGCGGCAAGTCAAGAAATGGTACCTCGTTATATCCGATCATAATTCTTATGTTTTTCTTTATCATGATGCGCCGAAAATGTCCTCGTTATAACCGGAATCTCGTTATAACCGAACTCGTTATAACCGATTCGTTCTGCCATAGGTTTACACGCAAAGGGAAAAGGGACCGACGCGATCACCTCGTTATAAGCGGTTCCTCGTTATAACCGAACTCGTTATAACGAGGTTTCACTGTAATATCATTCCCCCTGCCTTTTGAAAGAGGGAAGTCAAGTGCTCTCAATAACAGAGTGTTATAAAATTGCTCTGAGTTTAATTCGTCAATGTGTAAATTTTTCTTTAATTGGATATAAATTTGTGAGTAATGTAGTGCAGTGTTAGTGATACACTGTTAATGACTAGAGTTTATGATATGGATAAGAAAATACCAATATGTTATAGGAAGTGCGCAGAGCGTGTGAGGGATATCATTATCTGAATACAAGATGCATGGTGCAAAGAGACACACTATTACAAATCATGTAAGTATAATAATTATCATTTTGTATGGGAAGATAATAAGGAAGTATGTTGAGTAAAATACTCGTATTGTTTTTTTGTACTATTGATTTCTGTAATTTTCCCAAAACTGAGGTGATGTTTATGTGCACATGAATGGATAAAATAATCATGTGTTTGCGTTCATAGATGGATAAAGATGTGAGGAGTAAGGGGCTATAATTGTTATATGTACACGGCTGTCTCACGGCAATGGTGTAAAGTGAGCACTATGAAATGACTGACGTTATCCAGAAGCTCTGTGGTTAGTATTAATGACCCAGCACACATAAATCTTATGATATTGGGATAGATTTTATGATGGAATTGATTGTATTCGTACAGCTGCATTGGAGACGCTCCTTCTGGACGCATCTGTCGCGAAACGCGACGCAACCGGACCGGCAGCTCCGTGTCTCCACTGGCATACGACTGCCGAATGTCGCGTCACCGTCCCGGACGTCACTGATCCCTCTTCCTTTAAGGCCGGCGTGATACACTCCAGTAGACATCGTGGCTACTGGTACCCTTCCAGGGGGACTCCGCAGAGTATTGTATCTTGCTGGATGAACCTCGTCCGCGACAACCTCGCCAAGCGTGCACGCACCCATCGTCGGGCCCCACCTCGACGGTGCTACAGGAACGTTCCGCTTGCAGTTTGAAGTACTGTAGTTGCCTCTGGTCTGTATAGTAAACTGTATAGCTTTTATAGCGTGTGCGGGTCTCTGTAATGTAATAAGTTATCCGGTATTTGGAAATATTTCCTTTGTTCTTTTTGTTTTTTTCCACTTGCTTTGGTTCTGGACTTGACAAGACAAATTACAAGATTACACTGATTTATTTAAAAAGTACTCAAGGAGTCATCGTGCACTGTGTCGTAGTTCACGTTATTCTTCCGTGGGCAACGCCCTTGTGACAGAGGAAAAACAATTGATCTACGTCCCCCACTCAGGTGGTCATCTGCAACGCATGCGCATTCCATTTTTTTTTCCTTTTCTGGAAAAGGGGTACATTTCAGGGGTTCAATTCTAAAAAAAAAAAAAAAAAAATCCCCCAAAAATCATTGAAATAGGGGGTCTTTTATTTTCTACCCAAAATCTGGGGTGATTTTCAAATCTGTCCTGAACAATTCTGAAATGGGGTCCTGAATGGGGTTAGTTTCAAACTCACACAAATATTCCAAAATAGAGGGAAATGCAGCCTCTTGGTGTTTGCCCGATTCTCCCGAATGTACCGTGCATGTTTTGCTGCAAAGCATGCCGGACTGGTCTTCTCTTGGCAGGACATTTCGCCACATGCGCTGCACGTGCATGACCCTGCTTATACGTACACTAGCAGGCTTCCCTTCTATGATAGGAGGATAAATTTGATGACTTCCCTTTCAAAAGCCCATGATAGGGGGTCAAAATCCGAACCCATTAACCATCCTTAAAGGGGGCATCTCTATGAATCTTGAACAATCATATACGCAAATGGTTGACCGCCTGAGTGGAGGGGGGGGGGGGCGTAGGCAGAGGAAAAGCAGAGAGATGGAAAGAGAGAAAGAGAGGGAAAGGGAGGGGGAGCGAAAGAGAAAACAGTTATTCTCATCCCTACCTCCTTTATTCCAGAAGGATGCTAGCTGTTGCTCAGCAGTGGGCGTAAACCTTACTCCCAGTTTCTTGATTGGAGGGGTACACACCCAGTCTGCAACCCTGACATCGTCCCCACTTCTGCCGTCCTGTGGTGTGCTACTAGAACCACTGTCAGCCCTCTCACCATCAGAGCTGGCTCCAACAGACGCAGGTCTTGTCTGCACCTGACACAGTTTATTGAAACCACTTTCACTGGGTGGAGGATGCCGGCCTATCCTTTTTGTTGTATCGGCGGTTGGTGGAAATGTGGCAGAACTTCCATTTTCAGGGTCATCTTTAGTCCTGTTAATGGTGCCTATATTACTAAGCGAGTCATGTGTCTGATCACTACTGTTCTCACTGGTGCCGGTAGCATCCTCTCCACAGGATGCAGTGGCTTGGAGAGATTGGTTCCCAACGGCTGACTCTGTTATGAGTTTGGGGGAGTCGTATTCCGGAACGTACGGCTTCACATCCAGAACGGGCGTCCCGTCTATCATGTCTGTCCCAGACAGGTGCAATGTGTCTCCTGAAACATACAGTATATTGATGTTGGTAAAACAAAACATTTCAGTGAAACTCCTCGTTCCCTCTGTGCCTTAAAAGTCTATATAGGACATTATGTCAGAATACTCATGGATGTCTAATCACAGCATTACCTTAATTATTAGTTTTGGGGGAAAAAACATATATGAATGTATATGATACAACTTCCATTGCTCAGAAATACACAACTTCACAATACAAATATCGGGCATTCATAGACATATTATTTTTGTGTGTGTGCATAGACTTAACTAGACATGCATCAATCCACTTTTTTAAAATCATTTCATTCTCATATTCTTTCTTGATCATATGCTTGCTCATCTTCATGAAATGAATTACTATGCCAACATTTTATGTCAACCCTTTACATAAACAACCACAGACAATGCACTTGGTTATGTAAATATTCAGTGATCTTACACTATGAAAAAATAAAAAATGATGACTACTTATACAAATTGATTAGTATTATTTATAGATTCATGCCCATGTTCATCATATCACAACAATTTTATTAAAAAAAAAAAAAAAAAAAAAAAATTGAGATGCCGGTTCCCTTCTAGGCTGGTAAGTAAAGAAAAATATGTCAGGTGGCTAATGAGTATACAGAATAGCTCTACCACAAAAAAATATTGCTGCACCCTGTGCGTAACTGCTTGTTACAGCTGCAACATCCTGTCAAATAAAATTGCTTGTACCTTCAACTTTATCAAGCCTTGCAAGAGTCAACCCGATGGGATTGGGTCGATGAGGGCTTCTGGAGGCAAAGACTCCAACCTTCCGGCCATTCAGTCTGGGTGGCTTGACCTTCGCTTTGCTGAAGCTGTCTTGGCTGTTTTCATGGAACACGAACAGGATCCTGCGTAGGTGAACATCATTGTGACATGCACTGGCCATTTAGGAAATCTTGGAAAAGTAAAAGGACACCCTAACACTAATGTCTTAGTGCAATGGATAGAGTTCACTTGATGTGATATGTCACATAGAAATTTTGATAAGATACTCTATCACTTTGATATTGAGGGTAGTATCAAGATAAACATTAGGAGGAGAAAGGGAGGAACAGTGAAAGAGGATAACATGCCTGTAGTGATTCACTGAAATATCTTGATCTTCATCACGGGTGCTGCAACTGAACAAGTCAAATAAATAGTTTGTATTCATGAGCAGGGCACACAAAGCCTTCATGTGGGCAGAGCATGGACAGTTATGATGCTGCACAACAACAACAACAACAACCACCAACAACAAAAATCTCCTCTGTACTATTACCTGTCAGAGGATGCTACTTCATCTACAACACTTCAAGAGAGATTTTAGAGAGATTGATAAATGTACCAAACATGAGAGAACTCTGCCAGGCCATCCAGAGAGTGATCTGGGCAAGGGAAGACGGATTTCAGTATCCGCAGTTTAGCCCTGGAATAGCTGCACACAGTAGGCTGCCGAGGCGTTCCATTCTTACTCTTGAAGCAGGATTTGATGTGGCCGATGGGTGATGCCTGATTGATTCTGTTAGTGGACATCTGCTTCTTTCTGGGACAGTCATCTTCAGCCTGTGCTGTGGTCATGTGGCTTATATTTGATGACATCATGAAGTGCAGTCGTTGGAATATTTCAACTCGGATGGCTCTCCTTAAAATGCGAGTATGGTACAACCTACAGAAAATTATAATATATACAGAGTCACAAGAAAACAACAAGGTATGGATCAGTTCTGACTGTGCTTAATCTTTTAGCAGCAGACCCCTAAAACGGGCAACAGAAACAATGTGCTTAAAAGCTGAGAGCTCAGAAGATTAAATGGTAAATTTGTAAGCTAAGCGACACATATTCTGAATTGAAGGTGGGGCAGAATGAGGGATGTTTACAAAGCCCGCGTAACATTGCATTTTGATGAACAATTTATGGCATTCATTCTCAGAGTACTTTGACTAACCAGCATAATATATCACATGTTGGCCTTTGTTGTTGTCTTGTTGCTTGGTATTAAATTCAGTCTAAAATCTAGAAATGTTTGGCTTAGCCGACAGGATCATGAAAGATTGACATAAGCTATTGATTTACTGTGAGAATAATCCATTTCTATTTCATTTTACATTTGCAGCAGCCAGGGGATATGTGACATTAAAGATTTTACAGTTTCAAGTAATAGCAATAAAATTATTATATCAATTTGATTATCACAAAAGTAGGGCCTACGGCAGGACTCAACACAATCTTTTTTCATTGGTGACCCACTAAGGCCACTAAGCCACTGCCACTAGAGGAGAATCTGCCATCTGTTGTAAATTTGAAATATTGGTGGCCAGAAAAGTAAATCTTCTAATATGGCAATGCAATGCTACCTTCTTCCCTCCCTTTTCTTTTTTTTTTCCGCTAGCACACAGAGCTCACAGAGACATTTATAAATGTGACAATGCGCTATACAACTTACAAGTACTTTATTGTATTGTGAATTTAATGGCCCAAACTAATAGAGGAAATGTAAACAATCCAAGAATATTTAAGATCAATATCCCCCCCCAAAAAAAAAAGGCAACTTTGGAGTCTTCACTCTTAGTAGCCCAATTGGGCCACCCAAACCCCCCCCCCTTTTTTTTTTTTCTTTTTTTTTTTTTTTTTTGCGGTTTGGTGGTCCGGCATCAATTTGTGATGGTCCCGGGCGACAGCAGCACAGCACAGGGCAGGCAGGGCCACCACTTAATATTGAGCCCTGTCTGTGCCCTGAGACTGCGACTGAGTGAAGTCCTCACAGGAGTATTCCTAAACATTGACAGTAGAGTCTATAATACGACAGCTTTGACAGCTAGCCCGAGCAGAACTGTAACTGTCACTATTTATACAGCGACTGGGCTGTTAGCCCGACCAGACGCTGTGTCGCTACGTACCTACGACCAGCGACTGGGCTGTGTATAGTTATACGACAGCATGATTTTATACAAGTGGGACTACACACTCTTCTCCTGCCGATTCGCGATGGTCACAGACAGACTCATACAGACAAAAACTAACAACACTGAAATACTGTTCAAGAACATAAAACCAAGTGTAAGACTGTATGTGAAGACACTCACATTCTACCGAAACATTGTTGAAAGAACAATGCAATAGAAACGTAAACAGAATCTTGCTTGTCCTTATGCTCGCCTGTGCATGTCGCTGTGCCCTGTGTACCAGTGGTCATTCATCCATCATGGCCTCGATTGCGTAATACTAGTACCCCGTACACCACAGGCCGTTTTTACACACAGTACAGCACGCGGTCACTCGTTGGAAGCTGGTCGGAAGTAAAGTTTGGCCAACCAATCGAAGTGTATCGGATGGCAGTGGGATGAATCTGATCGACTCGTATTTAGTTGACTACTAGTACAAGTATCAGGTTTAATAGTGTCAGGCACAGGTCAGGTGGTGATTCGATGAGGTAAGATCATCCAATGATCCGATGACGATCACGCGCGACTGACACTGACCAACACAAGTCGGATTCATCAGATTGCGATCCGATACACTTCGGTGGGTAGCCGGAAGCGAAGAACTTCGTCTCTGACGAGTGACCGATATGGATAAATTTCTGCGTGAAAGCTCTGGAAGGGACACGGCAAACCACCAATATTTGGTCGTGAAATTTGAGTCGAAATTCACCAATAATTACCGTCTAAAATTCAGAAATAAATTTTAAAATATGTCACACACACACACACACACATACATACATACACACACACAGACACAGACACACACACACACACACACACACACACACACACACACACACACACACACACACACACACACACACACACACACACACAAAAGCCCACTGATCTCTGGGCCGATAGGAAATATCAGTGGTGAGGTACTGATCTCCAGCTTCACAGGCTCTCTCTCTCTCTTATAACCACTTTGTTTGGTTTTGTTTTTCTAGCTTTGCTTTGCTCTATTTTAGATTTCTCAGCCATTGCAAAACTGATTTTTATCAACTAAAGTTTCAGTTCCTCTTAGAATTGTATACTCTTGGAATAATAATTCATATAAGTGGTTTCTTTTAAATCATCTCGCCAGAGGTTAAAATCTGAATTCCCATCTAGTCCAAAAAACATAAAAATCATGCAATAAGGAAAACATATATTGTAATACAATTAGAAATATACAATGATAACAATAAAAGTACCACCATCATTATCTTTATCATCCTTTATTCCAAGTGTTATTGTCATTATCATCATTATTTTCAGTATGCTCCTTTGTGGCCATAACTGTTACACTATACAACAGTTTAATCCAAAAATAAAAATTGGGTTTGTTATTCCGAAGGTACCTTACCAAACAATGAAATAATATTTGTATTTCCATAGGTTTGTTAATCAGAAACTGAATTAAGGTACACTACAGGTGAAACTGAGATAAGGTTCGTACTTATTCTGAGTGAATGATCTGTGGCGTACTGTAGAATCATATCTCATCCCTACGATGAGAAGGGGCAAGGGTAACCCGGGGCGCTTCTTGTACACAGTTATAATGTTTCGCGTTCGGCGTTCGGGCTGTGTTTCGCAGTTTATAGGGGAAGGGTGGCTATCCTGTCGGTCTCGTGGAAAGAGTATAAACAGTATTTAACTTATTTTCATTTTTGAAATAAAAAGTGCTTGACTTTATACTATAGCTCCTTTCATCAGGCAGCTGGGCATTATATACCCAAAACAGTGTCAAAAGTACATGTACACATATATTGGGAAAATATATGTACTTTTCATAAACAAAATTGAGTCAGTTGTCTGTAGACTGGTTTTCTTAATTATTGGGCCTTTATCTGTCCACTACAGGTACTACGATATCACGAATCGTATATAACCTTTTCATCCCGCGATGGTGGCAATTAAAGGGGCATTCCAGACGATTTTCATAATTTCACATCGTGTAATACATAAATCAACAGATCCATGTATAGATTTGTGGAATTTATTGTGGTCCTTGAGCAGAGAAACCAATACTCTGAAAAATCCTAAACAAATTACACTGAACAGTCTTGATGATATAGGAGCCTCACGTATTTCAGAAATGTACCAGTGTTATTCCATTACAATACCGCTTGATTGACAAGTTCACCTGTGTATAATGTATATGCATACCTTCTTCTTTTGTTCTGCTTCCTCGAGCCCCTACTCATGCATTCTTATGGTGAGGCTGCTATGTCATCATCCTTGTTCATTGCAATTTGTTATAAATTATGAAAACACTCTTATTCCTCATCCCAATCACGATAAATTCTGAAACTCTGTACTCAGCATATGTAATTTAGCGTTGTCCAAAATATGTAATGCAGTAATCTGAAAATCGTCCAATACAGGTGTATGTATGCCGTCAACTGGGCAAGTATCTCGTCGTGTCGTAAAGCAGAATGGCACTTTGACGCTTCCGTATAAGATGGAACCGACATACCTTATTTACCCTGCTTAAACCAATTAATAAACACAGCGCCGTTAATCCCTATCTCGATACCGCAATCTGGTAATTAGAAACAAAAAACTATTGAAATGTCCCAAAACACGAAAGAGGGCTCAGATCGCTCGCGGCAGGGTCTCGATGACGTCATGCCTTACCTATGTGGCTTCTAGTCTTTGATCAGTACGCTCTTCCGTGTTTGATATCCATGAAAAAGCCTAATTTTTTTGTTCCCTCCCCAGTGAGGAATCTGTAGCTTTGAAAGAACGAAAGGTCTGTGATTCTTAGGGGTAAATTTCAATTATTAGATTTAAAATACGAGTTAGTTCACAACTTTGCTAGAATTACCACAGCGTCGACGCTAAGAAAAGTAGTGTTGAGTTGGTCGAAATGTGAAGATATTGCGGGTATGTTCACACACACAATCATACACAGCACAGACGCACAAGTACAAATACTTGTAGGATAAGAACCAACATGCACGCCATCAACGCTGCCGTGCGTAGCTGATTGAGGGCCACTCCTCTCCTCTCGTTCAGGCGTCGAGCTCATGCATGCAGTACACAGGCTAGGCGTCCGCGCGTACTGAACTAGTGGAGAAAGCGTAGACAGCCGGTTCCCGTCCCTTTCGTGTTTGTGGAGTGAGAAGCCGAACCATCGAGAAACCAACTAATTTCTGTCTGAATATCGCATGATTTGTCGACCACATTACTTGCATTACCTGCAAGAAAAAGTAGTAACGCCTCCTGATTCTGTTTTCAGGCGTAACAGAAAATTTACCGTGAATTAGGTTCTACTTTCAGACCAGTCTCTTTGGATTTCAGCAGGTGGGGATTACGTTTGTACACCGATCATAAGAACCCATCCCCAACAGTCCTCAACAACGTAGAAGTCTATCAATACACCTTCATCAGCATCGACGTTGTTGTCAGTTGATTTTACTCCGGAATTCCTTTCTTAAAGTACAACTTGTAATCAATCAGTCAAGATGAGTTCAATCTCTGGAATCAGGGACCGCATGAATGCCATGAAGACCGACCTGAGCGATACCAACGCTGAAATTCGGCGGCTGGAAACTGAAATTCAGACGTACATAGAGCGAGCAGAAGACGTGAGTAAACCAGTAAACGATTGAACTGTGTTAATACAAAAAGATTTTGTAGGATTAAACTGTTACCAGTGTTAGCATGGTTAGGAAACGAAAGTCTGTCGATACCGGTCTGATTTGATCTTCTGTGTTTAATAATAATCATGCTGATTGTCATTGTATTTGTATTTTGCATGTTGCTCTCTGCACCCCTTTCCTACTCTAGTAGCCTACTAACTAGAAATACCATTGCTTTACACCTCTGCTCAGAAGGCCTTCCTGTAGAACCTAGTTATCATTTATTGAAAGAAGGAGAAGGAAAAATAAATGATGTGGCTTGCTCTACAACCAATTTAACAATGCCGAATGGATAATTTTCCTTAGTGCACAGGAGTTTCGTTCTTGCCAGCATCTTTAATCTGGCCACTTCATTTATTCTTTAGTTATAGAACCAAAGTTTTTATTTTTCATACTATTTACGATAACTAAGTTTAATATTAATAATAGCTGCAATGACTATTCAAAAGAAAATGGGCCGCTATTCACAGTTGTCTATGAAATGGAAATGGGGCAATCATACATAATCACGTGATAATCATTCATGCGCTTAATTGCTTGCATACACATACTTTTAATATTATTATCAATGGTCAACAATACATGATTTTTACCCTAAATCCTAATCAAGTAGTGCATGCAAATTCGAGTATTGGTGCCCACATCATCAGGCACCGACCAAAAGTTTGATAGCACAGTGCAGTGCATTTGTTCCCGTACTGTGTGCTTGTGTGTGGGATTAATTAAGCCAAGCACTGGGATGTAGTGTGTGTGTGCATGTGTGTCTCTCAATGTGTGTACATGAGTATTTGACTATTAACTTAATTAAGGCAGATAAAATTTGATATCATGGTTCTTGTCAGGCATTGTTGAGATTTTGATGAGAGATTTTATCATCCACTAAAACAGTTGATCAATACTTTCATCTGGCTTTGATTTTTTTTTTTTTTTTGTCTCAAAAAAACTTTCAAGCATCAAAGTTTTATCAAAAGTATCCTACATGTACTTCTACTTCTACGGTGCTTCTCATCAAAGCCTGTTCAGCAACTGGATGAGGGTTTGTGGCGTGGTGCTTCAGACAGTGGATGCCATTTGTGCTCAAAAATTTATATTCAAAACTATCCTAAGCAAGCCGTCAATATAAAATTTTGACCATTAAACATGTGACATTGTGTGCAGTCAAGTTTTGGCATGAAAGTTGAGAGATTAAAACTTGGTGCAGGTTTTTTAACACAAATTTCTTCCATTTGCATTTGACAAGCAATCTGCTGTCTTGAGGACTGAGTCACACTAAGTGAAAGAATCCTTTTTATTGACAAACAGTGCGGCCAAAAGCAATTACTGAGTAATGAATTGCTATGGATGAATTGCTGTCCTAAGCTACAATGTGGTTTAGTATATAACTACCCGGTATACACAGCCCAGTCACTGTAAAAAACGTGACAGAGCTGTACCAGGAAGGTCTGATACATTTAAAGTGAACATGTTGATCGCGTTGAGTTTTGATTCTTGGCATCATTTTTGTCACCTCAGACTCATTAAGGGCAATCTTCATTAATTAGACTTCATGTTTTTGTTATCAATATTGACATACACAATTCGCAACTTACTGAAAACAAAGATTTTATGCAGTGTGTGCGTACGGAAAATCTGTCTTTTGCATGGCCATATTTGACTAATCGGAACGCAATCGGCTGCACTTTCAAAGGCCATGCAAGACTAGTAAATATCACTGTCGGACCACTGTCAGACCAGATCCTCAAGTATGTCGACAAAATGAAAAATTGTAAAGATGTCGCTCTCACAGACACCAGTGTAAGAAAAAAACATTGAACACATTCAGAAATTGTTGACCATGTGATATTTTTCAAAGATATCTTGGTAATGGATCACTATCAAGATATCTACAAAAAAAATATTACCGTGATGGTCAATAGTTTTTGTATAATAGAAAAAAACACACAAAAAAAAGTTTCTGTATGTGTTTGTAATTTGCTGAAGACGTAATTTCCCAAACATACAGTGCAATGCATGCTTGAGAATTGATTGAACTATTTGGTTTCATCGGCCCATCTAAAAGTCTGTATGCAGCTCAGTCAGCAGAGTATTATAGTTTTGAGTTTTTTTTTTTTAGATTGAGCTGTAAATTATTGCATTATAAACAATGAAACAATGTCTGGGAAAGGTTTGTCCATAACGATCACTGTTGGTTCATGATGATTTTATAGGCAGCCACTTAAAAAAAGGTTGATTGTGTGATTTATAGCTATCAGCTCACATTTGAAATGTGAGCATTCAGTCATATCAATCTAATCTTATTCTTTTATCTCTCTCCCTCCCCCTTGTCTGTCTGTCTCTCTTTATTCTCTGTTTACAGTATCTCTATGTAGTATAGTGTATATGTGATGTATCTACTGTATGTCTGAATATAATATAATTATCTGAATATCCATGCCTGAATATAATATCATTGCATATTCAATTAATTCATTTATTCTGTAAACCTTTTGATTTGTATTTCTTATGAATTGTTATTATGATTAATCGAATTATACTTTGTAATTGTATTACCTTTATGTTGGATCATGGAAATATAGCGCAATTGAAAAGGATACATATGTATAAACACACATATATTTCATATCCTGTGCATAATACAGGCCGAGAATGAGGCCAAGAAGTTGAACAGTAAGCTGATGGTTGGTGAAGACAGGAAGTGTGAGATGGAAGAGGAGCACAAGCAGCTGAAGGCAAGGATTGATGAGGTGGAGAGGGAGTCTGATGAGCACGCAAGGTGAGGCCATGAATGCTTTGATTTCCCTACGTTTGGCCAATTGTTTTACTGCAAAAGTGGAAATTTTCAAGCATTTTGTGCAATATGATGCTAGCGCAAACGTAGAAGTGCTCATATATTGTCCTTGCTTTTGTTGTTAAATGTATTTTGATTTTTTGATTGCAGGGTACATGTACATGTAGGTGGTGTAAACGCTACAGTGTATATTATTGGTAGTTTTGTTCACAAGCATGAGTGAATATTGCTGTTGTAATGTGGAGCAATTACCTTTTACCATAAATGTGTGCCGCAGTGGCAGCGATGCTCAATTTTTGCGACTGTCCACAAAATAAAAAACATGGGAAATTCATCTTACCCAGCCAAGCACACAGAATTGCTTGCATGAAAATTTCCGCTATGTGTATTCCCTTTGCAATCTCTATATCAAATATAATGCAGTTATGCACAGTATGCTTGTGTAATTTAGTCTACAGCATGCACTACTTCTGATCTGTGTGTTAGTTGATGCAGGTGAGGAAACTGACCATTCTGCTTAAACATGGGCAAATCATGCTGCAAATAGGTGATAACCTTCACAAATAAAATAGGAATGTACATTAAAGGGAGTGATACCAAAATACATTATTGTACATATGTGACCGTGCACCTCAAAACGAACATAAAGTCGCACACACTGATTTTGCGCGAGGACTGAAAATAAGTGAAATGGGTCAACCTAGCCGAACTTGACTTTTTCAAATTTTCTGAAAGAAAGGGTCTTCTTTTACATTATGCTAAAATTTGGTATCATAAAACGGGCGGGAAAGTGTGTTTTTTTAGCAGTTTATCTCAAACATTTTTGGTAGAATAGTGTGATTAGGTGTGTCTTTAGAATCCCTTTTTCATTTCTGAAAAACCTTGTCCACACTCTTCACTTTCAACTCTAATAACTTTTGAAAGGATAGTGCTACTGCTTTAAAAATTGGCATTAATTATGGACAGAATGTGTTAATGAGGCGTGGTCAATTTCAGTTTAATCTGATAATCCCTTCATTGTTGTTACTCTGGTGGTTTACTTCCTGTTTTTTGTCCCATTCATCGCACAGCCAGCACGGTTTGGTAAAGATTAAGCGCTTGAATAGACACTGTACTTCAGAGCCTCTTTTCTCAGTTCACACTTTTCCTGAGTTTGTGCTTTCTTTCCAATAATTAGATAGGTTAGGAGAGTCCATTTGATTTGAGTTATACATCATTTTAAAGCTTAAAGTCTGTTCTTTTAGAATATGGTCTTAACTAAAAATTCATGTCTGGCGACTTTTTGTTTGTTTTGAGGTGCAGGGTCACATATATGGATTCAGTAAATGCAGCAAGTGTTATTAGTAGAACACATCAGTGAAGTTTTTAGGAGAACTATCCATTCAAATTACATACTATGTTTGGGTGGCGCCATCACTGGATGAGAAGACTGCAACAGTTTATGATGTCACTGCAGGACAACGATATAAGAAAACATTAAGGGAATTCAACATACATTCATTTTTCAAGCATAATGAAAGAGCACTTGACTTGCCTTTTTCAGAACGCAGGGGAGAAGCATCTGTGCTGCTGACATAAAACAATGTCTTGCTACCCTCTGCTCTTAATACAGCTCTCGTATTGCTGATCAGACTGTGTTAACAGCAAATATGGTGCAAAAGATTAAAAAAAAAAAAAAAAGCAATCAATGGGCAATATACTAGCAATAAACTATTATTAAACATACATAACATGTACAACAAGTTGACTAAATCACAATGCTCAAGGGTACACATACATGTAAGTAGAGGGGCAGCTCTAGCTGTGACTGGCATGTACATGTAGGGGCTCATCTAGCACTGCATAGAGACTTTGATAGACATTACTTTTTATTCAACGTTTATTTATCATCAATTAGTAAATACCCCTTCAGTTCATGGCTAACAGTTTTACTTGCCAGGATGAGATTTTTGTTGTCAAAGGGTTCGTGAAGCTAAACCCTGCAACCATAAAGCTCAAGCACTGATTATACTTTCTTTCTCTATTCACAGGACTGTGAAAGTGCTGACAGCTCGTGAAACGTCAGTCGGTGATAAGGTAAGGATTTGTTGATAAGATGAAACCGAAAGGTAATTAGATTGTAATTTAAGGCTAGAGAGATTTTTTTACAGAGATAGCATTTGAAGTTTGGAGATCAGAGCTTCAAGTTGCAACATGGAGAAAGAATACATATATGGCTTATGCTAGTTACCACTATGGTTCCCATTCGATATGAACATAATTCTGTATATTCGCTTTGGGAATCACCCCTACCATTCACTACATACTTTATCATGATGATATTACTTTGATTACTGTGCCGCTTGAGGATTTTTTGTGTGTCCAAAGGATACCCATGTATCAAAAATCAATTGTTGTCAAATCCTAATTATGTAGTCCTTAACTTTCTCAGAGTATTTTTTAGGAAGGAGGTAACCTCTGTCATGCTGTTTGATTTGAATAAAGTGATATACAGTGATATATATTGTTTATAAGGTGCATTTCATTCTGGGTATGGCCACATACCAAGAGTACGGGGTGCACCTTACAACGTGTTCACATTGGTACCTGCGTCGGCTAGGGGACAGTCATTGGAGATCTCATCTTTTTTATGACTGACCATCCCCACTGCTATCTCAACTGTCCCCGAGCTGCGGGGCCAGTCGGTGCTTGGGGTGAGCCCTGCCACTTGAAACCAGACTTTGCGCATGCACACATTCGATGAATACAGCTGAGCACTATCAATTAAGGTCACCCTCTCCTCCAAATTTTGTCCTCCGGACCAGACTTGCCTTGCAGGGACAGGGTTACAAATCCTAATGAACGTCCACATTATGGTTTTTGAGGGGAAAGTCCTGCAGCATGGGACTTTGCCATGGACTAATGTAAACGCCGGGTTAATAGATAGCCAATCAGCCAAAAAGAAAGCATGAGGAAAAAAAAAAAAAGAAGGTTACCAGTAACACTGCTTCTTCTTGACATAGCTTCTCCTTTTCTTACCCCAATCCAGCAGGGCCAGACATAACATTTGCTGACCACAGAGGTTGATGATACACAAAGATTCATTATAGGGGATATGACTCGTGCGCACAATATGTTTCTCTTTGGGTTTTATGCACATGTAATGTGTGATGTATCAGCTCTCACTATGCATTCTTTACTTTGCACGACAGTATTTTTGAACAGCTTGTAGACTTCAAGTTTGTGCAAATCCTACTACCGGTACTTTGTGGAGAGGAGTTTGATATGTATCTTAGCTTTTAATATATGCTGCACTGTACTCCTCAATCAAATTTCACAAGAGTTTAGTGTCAAGACTAAGCTACCCAATGCCATGTGCATGAAGAAGGTGCAAGAAGTAACAAACAAGTAGGGCATTGTTTTTCCCAGTCCATGTAGGTATGCTACCATCTGTGATATAAGTTTGAGGAGTCGAATGAGCGCTTGGTATCACCAAGGAGCTTCAGAGGCTCCTTGGTATCACTGGCATGTGCTGGACTGGGTCACGCACTTTCCCCTTGATGAGTTGCATGGCCGATGGAATGGGGTTGTTTTTGTTGTGGTTGGTTTGTTATTGTTTTCCACAGCAGCTTAACTAGGCAATCTTTTCAGATCATGCCAATTTATTTTGTATATCAGCGGTGGGGAGTGCCTTTTGGTCCATGACCAAATTGGGATTGGCTGCTGAATCCGATGATGGTCTCTATAGCATTAAAGCCTGGTAGCACAGGGAAACATGGGTGGTCTGACTGAATTCGCTGCCCACAGAGGCCATTTGAAAACCACAAAAAACACCCATCAGCCGCGTGTCAGCGAATATGGCATCAAAGCATGGCTCATAGATTGCGGTTGACTCAAGTCAAGATTCTTCACCGGTGTGCACTTACATATGTACAGTACATGTAGTTCAGTGATAAAGCTGTCAATAGTTCATTATGGGAATCTTCGAATATATCAGAACCGGGCCAGCCTTCCCACACTTGTGGTAACCCAGGGTCTTCAATATGAGTTGGGCAGGGTGAATTGGTCCTTTGAACTTGTGAAAAGTATGGATAGATTTAGGGCTTATGAATGGAGCCCAGCACATTTCAAACCTTTTTCATGACATAGGGTCTAAACAAATATGTAAAACACAGACTTCAGAAATCTCCTAGCAGATCTGTTATATTGGCTAGGCACCAAAAGAAAAAATTAGAAAGATAAAATTTGGGACTGAACCAGTAAAATCTACAAGCTGCACACCGGAAGCAAAAGTGAATGGTGTGACTTACAAACACTCCACTAGTCCTTTGATACTGTGAGTGTGAAACGTGGTACTCAGACATTTTAAATACAAAACAAATTGGAATTGTATGTTTTTGTACAATTTTTCCATTTTTTTTTTAAAGCACATAAGGACATATGCACTATGTGTTATGCGCTATATAATCACTGTTGATTATTATGATTATTCAGTATCAAGAGAAGCATGTGTTGTGCCATTTATTGTGGCCTGTTTTCATAATTGTGCGTCATAATAGGCAATGCTGCACACTGGCACTGGTCGGACGGTCCCTGACCAATAAAAATCACTGTCGGACCAGTAACTTCTTTCAGGAATGGACCAGTAAAATATGGAAAAACTGGGTACCTACCAACAGACTGACAGACTGGTTAGACGGGTTAAAAAAAAAAATGGGTTAATGTGCAGCCCTGTCTTGGGTCAGCAGATTATGCATAACTCTGCTTTCCCAAAATGGTGCAAGGGAAAGTGACAGAGAAATGGGGCATATCAGGAATACAGCGTAACATATAAAATAAGAGATATAATATATCAATGGAAAATGTTGAAAATTGGATGTGGCTGCTGTGAAGACATTGAATGAAAGCTGCTCACATGAAATCTTTGCGTTAGGAAGCCATTGTATGAAATCCGTGCGTGAATAACACAATGTAGTATCACAAGCCAAGTACTGTTTACACAATGTGAACATCGTCAGGCTCAGTGTATTGATTATCAGATGTCAAACTACATGCTTGGTTTCCTGTCACTGATTCTAATAGCACCGAGTGGTTCAGTGGCTGTCATGAACTTCTCAGCCAGTGTTGTATGGCATGTGTTCCTGCATCAGAAGCATATTGAGCAAACATGGACAAGTACCAGGTACACATATTTGTGTTTGAGTAAGGTGGTCAGACTACGTATGGAATTGTAGATTTGAGTCCAGTGTAGACTAAAGGTCATACACTTTCCCTTGACACCCTCATTCACCTTCCATAACATATAAACAGCAAAGCAAAAACAAACAAAACAAAACAAAAAAGCTGTATGAGTGTTACGCCATGTAAGCCTACCTACAATACAATGTAGTTTCATGAAACATTTAGCTGTAGGTATTTATTCAATATTATCAGATTTTTTTTTTCATATGAACTGTAAATCAAGAATGAATGATAGATATTCAGGGGTGACTTTCAGACAAGGTGGTGAGTCCTGTATTGTCAGAAAAAGGTAACTTTTTGCCCAATCTTTTATTACTTTTGTGTGAAATCAGTAAAGCAAAAACAGTGGCATGTACTTCTGATTTCTCTTTACACCCCTCCATTTATGTATAATGAGATGAGTTTTGTGTGTGTTGTTTGTTTGTTTGGTTGTTTGTTTGTTTGTTTGTTTGTTTGTTTGTTTTTTTGGGGGGATCTAGAGCTTCATTATGTATATTTGTTTGTGTTCATCCTTTCAGCCTACATTGGCTTTTAATAGGTACATGCAAGAAGTATTGTGTGGTTACTTTCTAACATAGGCAGCAGGAAAACTTGTTTATAACGCACAAAGAAAAAAAAAATGTGTGCAGAATGTGGCAGTACAGTGTATGTTAGGTTCAATGGACACATACAGCTATTCACAAATTTTCTTTGGTTGCGACAGTCGACCAGATGCAGGCAGATGCCTGATATAAATATTAAAAAAACACTGAAAAAAAGAGAGACACAATGGTTGGTTGGTGTCTCCCTTTAATGGACTTCCTTAGTCCCGACAGTGGCCCAGCAGAAAGGAAGCAGTGCTATCTCCATGCAACTTCCAAAATAGTAAAGAAGATAAAAGCTTTGATGTGGCATGTCAGATGCTGCCATGTGAGGGCATGTATAATCTAATCCTTCAGTTACACAGTATTGCAGGAAGTGGTTCAACCATGTTTACTGTCAGAAAGGTCTTAAACAAGAAATATATGACCTTCAAGTTAGAGGCCAACCTTGGAGTGTTTTTTATGCCTTTTTTTTTTTTTTTTAAATGCTGCATTGCCTCCGACATGAAGTGTCACTGGAGGCATTATGTTTTCGAGTTGTCCATCCGTCTGTCCGTCCATAAACTTATAAAAGGGTCAAAGGTCAAGTAAGAATCCTCAAATCCCCAAATTCCTACTCTCTTGAACAATATAGCCATTCATCCAAGTAAACCTATTCAAGGAAAGTTGAACACTTAACGCATTTATGACAAATATGCCTTTTTAATTTTTTGCCAGTTAAGTGTGAAACTGTTGTCACACATTGTCAAGACATGCTATAGACCTATTGGGAGAGCCATGCGCTATGGGGGAGGCAGGCCAGTTGCCATAGCGACATGTCTAGTTTCACATAGAATGATAGAGAGATTGATAGAGAGCTGCAACTGCAATTTATTCAGAGTGAAACTGTTCTGCAACAGTTGCCAGCTTGAATAGTTATTTCAGATTATGTGATTTAAGTGTAAACACTGTACATACTGTGTGTATCTTTTCATTATGAGCATCATCAGTATCCGTCGTTATTCATTTTTTCTGTATTAATTTCCAATAATGCAAAGATTTCATGCTAGAACACCACTACACAACTCTGTGTAAGTGTATGTGTATGTGTGTGTGTGTGTGTGTGTGTGTGTGTGTTTCTCTCTCATGTTTTATAGTTATGCATGAGCGAGATTTTATATGGTTGTAGATTATGTGGATGTAGTAGAATAGGTTACATGTGTAATTCTGTGATAATGATCTGATGGAGCCCTACCATTATCTGTGATTGCATATACATGTATTGTATTGAGAGTTAGTCTCTGTTTCCTCTTTCTGTCTGGTATAGTTGAGAGATCAAGAGCAGATTTTGACTGACCAGCGGAATAAGATTGAGCAGCTGGACCAACTCAACAATGAGGTAAAAGATGTAAAATTGTACCCTGTTTGACCAGAACAATGAAAAAAAAAAATCACCATTGTGTAGCAAGAGTACTATCAAACGAACAGAACAGTAAAATTCTATCATGGTGTAGACAGAAAAATCAGAAAACTCTTAAAATTGAAAGTTTTAACTAAGCGTAATCACATGAGCAAAATTGATTACATAATGTCATCACCATACAGCTTCCCTGAAATATGTAAGAAGAATAGAAATATGAGTCCTTTGTAGACTATTCTGAAGTTTATAATGATGAAGCAACTTCAGATCCCCCCATCGCTATTATAAATCTTTATTTGAATTGAGTTTTGTAGCCATGCCATATCTATAATTGTATACGCTGAATATTTCACAAGGTTTTTACTTTTGCAAAATTTGTGAGTCGGGTGCTTTCACGAAATTAAAGACATACGAAAATAATGACTCTGATCCCGATATGTAAGTGTGATGCACATGTACTAGTATACATTTCCCAGTTCAGTACAGTACTCCATGATTGCAAATTTAACCACTCGCGATATCGTCGGGAGGTCCCGATTCGCAAAAATTTGCATAACACCGTAGACCCGCTAAATATATGGTGTATACAGTATCAGCATTCATTTTGATGATGTCTAGCGTGTGATTATTAAGTATAAGAGCAGAGTTAAGCCGATTTTCTTTTGTCTCTTTCTCTCTTTTGTGGGTTAATTTGTTTCATTTTTGTCCTTGTAGTTTTGGTATCCCCCACCTCCATGACAGTTTGTTTAAATTACAGTGCAGTTGAGCATGTCATGTTGAAAATCTCTTCCCACAGCTCCAGGCACGAGTAGCTGATACTGAAGAGAAACTGGAGAGGGCAGAAGACATGGGAATACACCTGAAGAGGTACCTTGAAAAGAGAGAAGAGCGTAAATTGACTAAACCAGGGGTGGTATTCTGAAAATCTTCCTAAGTTTCTTCCTAAGTCAGAAACTTAGGAAGTGCCTAGGAAGGACAGGATTGGTATTCTGAAATTTCTTCCTAGGGACTTCTTAATGCAAATTAGGCCATCCTTATCCCTGCCCACATCCTTTCTTAAGCCAATACGAAATGCCGTATCATAAGGGACCAACCAATGACAATCGTATATTACTATGACATAGGGTCAAATACACGTGTGCGCGGCATGTCCCCTTTCTCACGCCCTTTTCGCGCATAGTACATGTTGCGCGCATGAATGACAAGCGCACCAATCACAATGTTTTGTAGCTTGCTATTCTGAACAACGTACATAGGACAGGGGTGGGAATTTCCTAAATATTTCCCTAAAATTCTTTCCTAAGTGCATTCTAGAATACCAACTTCTTCCAAAGTCAGAAATTTGCATACTGTAAAACAAGGAATGTTTGCGTGCATTTTAATTTCGCAAATTTCGCGAGCGCCAAGATTCGCGAAATTGAAATGCACGCGAAAGTTCTTGTCTACACTATACATTGAATACCAGTGGCAGTTCGCGAAAATTTCATGCCGCAAAAAAGGCCGTCGGTTCCAATTCGCGACAAATTCATGCCGCGAATATATCATGTTTTACAGTACTCCTGCCCCCTTCCTAAGTTTTTTCCTAAGTACAGGAAAAAAAACTTCGGAACAGACTTAGGAAGAAACTTACGAAGATTTTTAGAATACCACTTAGGAAGAAATCCTGACTTATGATGAAATTTCTTCCTAGGAAGGATTTTAGAATACCACCCCAGGGGTCTGTTTTATGAAGTCATCACATAAAAGTCTGTACATAAATCTCAGAATGCCCAAAGTAACTCATGACTATGTAGCTATGAGAGACTTTCAAAGAGAAGTGAAATCCATTTCATGAAGTCTCTCATAAGTGTGTCTTGTGAGCAAAAAGTCTCTCATGAGACTTTTTCATGAACGAATGAACGATGGACCCTAAGAGTCAAAAATTGAACTTGGACGAAATAACAAATGCTGCCATATCAACTTCACCTTTTTGAGAGGAAATGAGTGATTCACTGTGGTCAGGGTGCTACATAACTTTTTTTGGCATTCGCCTGGTCAAGCAAGCGGATTTTCAACTTGCAGAATGCTTGTCCCAACATGAATTCTACTTGCTTGAAAAGAAAGTCCAAAGATATAAGAAAATGATATAAAAAATTACTTGTAAGTCAGGGACTTGCTAAAACACAATCATTTGAATAAAGAGCACATATTGGTTCACACGCTTAAATGCATTGGAGAAACAAAGTTGGTTCGATCAAGTGTTGGTGTGACATTGGGGTCCAGGGCAATTACCCCAGGCCCCTCCTCTGACCCTAACCCTAATCCTAATCCTGAACTTAATCCTAACTCTAACTCAGACTCTAACCCTAAACCTACCCCTAACCCTAATCTTTACTCTCACCTTATCACTAACCAGTATTTAACCAGGGAGTAATTGCCCTCGGGGGATAATTGCCCTCGGGGGATAATTGCCCTGATGCGGTTGCAGTGCATTGGGACTTTTCACCCGTTAGTGTTGGAGAGTCACTGAAATTAAATTTAAGTGCGTGCATCACTAAACTGCCATTACCTTTCAGCTTCTGTATGGTTGACTTTGAAGGGGGAGAGGTGAAAAAAAGTGTGGCTTCAAAACTTTTTGCTTTCTTAATTCAGGCAAGCATTTTTTTGTGTGTGTTTGTGTGTCATTGTTCCAAAATATTTGCCCTACTTTGAATTTTCACTTGCCCTGGACAATCAGGCAAGCGCCTATGTAGCACCCTGCTGGTCAGTGTATTGATACACCCCTTCTCATTTCATGGGGGTAACATTTGTTCAGAGATCATAGAATTATCCTGGAATGGTTGGAGTTTATGTGAAATCATATAGTCAGTAGACATTTTTTGACAGTTAATTTATGACAGACAATGAAACTATTTTGATTATATGAGGAACATCCCCCATGCCAGAATTTTCATTGTAAGTTATTTCAAAAGGCAATGGGGTAAGATATACGTTTTATCCAAAAATTCTCCAACAGATCAGAGAAAGCATGTTGAAGACAATGGTCAAATAGAAAATTCCCAGACGCATAGTAGTCGGCCATAGTAGTCGGTATATAGTGTGGAAACCAGAATAAGCAGGGTGCATTAGTGATGTGCTGTAGTGCAATGTAATATACATGTAATATCGGCCTCCTTGTGGCCAGTGGGTTGATACAGTGAACTCTCTCTCCCTCTCAACATAATCTATCTGTCTGCCTCTACCATCATCTATTTCTGTCAAGTACTGGTTTCACTTGTGCTCACATGGTTCTTACTAATCATACATGTCCTTCCCGAGGGATACATCAATGAATGTTCCTGGTTTAATTTGTTGTCGTGCAAAACAAACGTATGTATATCCGGAAGTAATACATGTTCTCCTATGTGCAGCATTTTAATAGTGATTGAAGACTTTAGACATGATTAGACAGGAGGTGTTGTGGCTGAGTGGATAAGAGCGCTTGTCTGTGAACAACATGAGCGTAGTATGGTTTGTGGGTTTGAGCCGATGCCAAGCCCAACACGTTTGCCCTTCAGCAAGGCACTTTGTCCACATTGCTGCTCTCCACCCGGTACCCGGTAGGATGAGAAAGCTTATGATGGTTGATCAGCATGTGCAAGCCTGTAAACGGCTGCGACTGGCTGGAATGCTCCCCAGGGAGTGGAGAGTGAGCACTGTCAGTGCTGGTTAGAAATAATGTATCCAGTGACTGGGATAATAATAGTCTGTAAAGCGCATTGAGATACTTCACAAGTGTAAAATGCGCTATATAAAAACCAGCTGTCATTGTTATTAGTAGTATTTGTGTGGGATCTTGGGTCATTATTTGTTATTTGTCTGCAATCTTGGGTTACGTAAAACAGTGGCGGATCCAGGGGGAGGGGGTTTGCACTGGGCGCGCGCCCCCTCTTTATTTTTCGTTAAAACAAAAGAAATAAAAGGTAAAACAATAGGAGGGCATGTGCACCCCCCTTTAATTCTGAAAAGGTGCCTCCCCTTTACAGAATTCCTGGATCTGCCCCTGCAAAAGGTTTGCCAAATACATGTATGCAAATGGGCAACAATTTACAGGATCTTGATTCAGTGTACAGTACTGCTGGCAATTGGACTCAAGCAGGGATGAAGTGGGGTAATAAATATGATTAGCTGTAAGGAAATAAAGATGAACAAAGGGTAGATCCAAGTGTAAACAATATGAAAACTGTGAGAACTGCAGAAGGACTCTGAGAGTGCAGGCCTCCGCCAAGCAGCTCATTTCTACCACTGATCTTGCTCTTCCATAGAGACCAGTGATTTCTGCCCATACGTATGCATGCTGAAAATCACCCGATTTCCTGATATTGTAGAAGCCTTTTGTGACGTCGTCAACTCCAGTTACGCGGCGCTCCTCACCCTAGCAGAAACTAGAGCACGCACTTCAGTTTTCCAAGGCCATGTATGAATTTTAGTTTTTCAAATTATATAAAAGTGTGATGAATACATCATTAGAAACTAATTTGTCACAGTGGACAGTTTGAATAGTAGTAATGCCATGACATGTACAGCAGAACTTATAAAAGTGAGACATGGATTCTGGGTGGTCTGAATGGATTTTTCCATATTTAAAAGACTTCCTGGATTTGTTTAGCATGGGTTAGTCAGAGTTGATGTTTTGTTTATATTCCCTGTTAATATTTAAAATCTCTTCGTCTTCCCCGCCCCTCCCCCAGCATCCTCGAGGACAACCAGGAAGAGCTGAACCAGTTACGAAACAACTACAAGTCCTACCACGCCTCCCACTGCAAGATGCAGGACGACGAGGAGAAATACCAGCATAAGATCGACACTATGCAATGCGAACTAGATGAGGTAAACCCATTCTTGATCTTTGACCACATTGGAGCCCAATTTTCACACATTCACCTCCTTCTTTAAAGCACATGGCCAAATGCATTACCAAACATAAAAAGCATTTCTGCCGGGGTGATAAGGTATATACAAACTGTATGTGTACAAACGGTTACCATGCGCTCACCACTCCCTTGGTACTTCCATTGGACCCCAGAACCCCCCATATTATAAAATCTATGTGTATTAAAAAAAACCACCAACATGATAATCGACAAAACCAAAAATGCAGTGAGTAAATTTTCTTTTTGTTATGAGTGTTCAGTTTTTCTTTGTTATTTATGTATGGATTAGTGACTTGTGTGTTGTTATCTACTGTTTCATTTTGAAATGTGCACTTTATGTGTATTTATGTAAGCCGCTTGACTCCTAAAGACCTTCCATTTTGTGGACAATAAAATAAAATAAATGAAATGAAATGAATGAAATGTATTGTACTCACTGAAGCCTTAACTTGTTGCCCTGAAAATGCTCCCCATTCCTCATTGCAGTGCTTAAACCGTGCTAGTTGCGCTGAAGACCGGGTGAAGACCCTCCAGAATCAGCTGGATGCTCTCGAGAGTAAGTCGGACCTCGATCACTTTCTCGTCTCATCTCGAAGTAGACCCCCTTGTCATTTTAATAATGTGGAACTGTTGTTGCTGAGCCTCATTAGCATTTGAAGCTTTGAAAGATGTTCTTTACCCAGAATGCGACTGCCAGGCATGACAAAATGCTGCTTTGGCGGCAGCTGTCACAAGTATTGTTTTCTGCAAGAGAACACCAGTTTGAAAAGATGTCGTGCGTGAACACTGAAAGCCCTTGGTGAAGATTTTTGAAAGCGCATGGTGTGATGTGTTGGGAAATGGACCATGGGTTGCAGAAAGCGTGACTAATTTACAACTGTCAGGAGATAGTATTACAAAATGATCTGGATGAGCAAAACATCAAAATGTCATAACTTCCTTATTTTTCATCCATTCTCGATCAAATTTATACCGTTGAACTCGTAATATTTTACTCTTTCTTATCAGACTAACTTATATTTGGACTGGATTTCCCCTTTAAATGTGGCAATCAACCAGCATGTTTTAGATTGGTTGTAAGGGGGTGGGGTGGATTTGGAGCCTCTCAGTGTTAAGACCCACTGGAGTTCACAGATGAGATGTTGTCATTGTTGTTGATGTTATTATCGATTATCACATGTTGACTCATGTGTTGATTAACCTGTTCATGGCTGGTTCTGTTCCCACAGAGGACCTTGAGGAGATGAATGAGAAGATTAGATGCACTGAACAGGAGCTGGAGTCCACCTATGCGGAAATCAAAGATATGTAATCAGAGCAAACAACAGCAACAATAAGCAAAAAAAAAAAAAAAAAAAATCAAAATTGCTCACTGGTGTGTGGTTAGTCAGAGGTAAAAGTAGTGAGATGATGACAATACATGTATATTGTCAGTTAAGGGCATCTTTGCGATGATAGAGAGAGAGAGAAAAAACACACAAAAAATCTCAAAGTTTGGGGTATTCTGTCATCTGGTTTTGTCACAAAGTTCTGTTGTGGGGAAATACAGCTTGACGTAGTGATGCACTTTCTTTGGTCCTTGATATGTGTCATCCAAGAGTGCTTGGTGCCCTTGTCTGTTAAGGTTTTGCTTTAAATACTTGACTGTCCTTCTGCCTTTTTTTACTCTTTTCTGCACTGTCTTCCAGGCAGGGCTGCTTTTGAGGAATTTGTGAAAGTGCTCATAATGAGATATTGACAGTATGGATACTCAAAATTTTCTGGGGAGATACATTCTTTGTTTTAAACAAGTGTGATTTAAACCTAAAGATTTGCAAATTCATTAAATAGGTATTTAAATTATTAATCTATCTGTATCTTTTGTCAGAGAAAATAATGGGATGAAGGAAAAGATTTAGAAACACAAACTTCTTTTCTGACTGTAGAAAACAAGGAAAGAATTGGATTTTTTCTTCATTCAATGTTTCTCAGAAATACAGTTACAGTCATAATCAGCATATTGATATCTTGTGAAGAGTTGGTCACATTTTTTTTTTTTTTTTTTTTTGGGGGGGGGGGATATAACCTTGCTGTTGGTTGGGTTTTTTTTAATGCTCACATATTTTCTTTGTTGTAAAAAGTATTGGACAATACAAATTCATGTCTAGCTCACGACGGCAATTCACTGCGTGTTCATCGCTAATTCTCTCAGATTTGTGCATGTGTGATGGTGTGTCGTGATTGTAACATGGAGATGTATTACCACTTTTCAGCAGTGTTGCTTAGTGTAAGAATGGCACAGTGACAAATTCCTTGAATTTATAGTGTGGAAAGTAATACAGCTAGCAGTCTGCTTAGTTTTATCTTGTGTCTTCTTACTGTAATCATGCGCAGTGTAATTTCTTGACCTTTCTTTTTTAAATGTACCTTTTGAGTAGAAATAATCCATATCTTCTGCAATGTGTAGGTGATTTTCACTGTATAGCATCATGCAGTGTATAATTTCATGACATTTTAATGTACATTTGAGAAGATATAATCAGTTGTTTCTGTATTATGCAGACACATAATGGTCTTTGCTGTTCATCATATCCAATGTGCACTCTGTTTAGTTACATTTTCTGCTGTCTGTACTATGAGTCATTAATGCAATTTGTTAACTTTTAACATTCGTATCCTTGTAGAAGTATGAACAAGTTACAAATGTAGGCACCGAATACTGGTGAAGTATTATATTCAGAGCCAGGAGTTATCCCTGTACCATTAACCTCTTTTAAGCTGAACACTGTCAAACAGTCATACTGCTGTTTGAGTACCATTCAATGTCAATGGTTTTATTTACTCCTTTGTCTTATAATATTGCAACTCCAGATAAATGAATGAGATTCAACTGTGGTAGCCAGTAGCAGTGAGGTCAGATCCAGCCTCAAATCTTGTAGCAGTGTTAAGTAATGAAATACTTCTCTTTTCTTTTACTTTTATTGATGTAGTTTGCTGAAATGGTAGATCTTGCATATAAAGCTTTCATCTATATGTGTTGATCTGTGTGTGCAAGCACGTTTTACAATTGACCAAACCTCTTCCCTTATTTCTATACATGAAAATTTCCAGAAGCTGCTGCAGGACCTACCAGTACCTGCAAAGTTGCCACATTCCAATTATGACATTTGCAGTTTGGTATTTTATTCCATTCCATGCAAGCCACATCCCATGCAAACTAGAATCGTCCAAGACATAGGTCTGTCATTTGATGGTCTCGTTGACTCTTTGCAAATTCCTGTATTGCAGTTGTGATAATGTGTTCTTTTATCCTGCTTTTTTTTGTAATCATCTTTTTGCTTAGTCTGTATATAATGGTACTGCATCTTACACTCCAAACACGTGTGTTGAAATAGTAAGCGACCGATCCTGGTCAAAAGATGGAAACAAATTTGGGTTTCAGTATTACACTGTATTTCACATTTCTGTAATGACAGCACAATTGTAACTAAGCCCATTCATGAAAGAATAAATCAGCCTACTCCTAGTTTCTCAACAGACTTACATGCATTTAAACAGATAGGTGTCCTGTAATTCAATCAATTTTATGAGTGAGCAGTAGTCTGTACAAGAGATAGATTGAATGAACTTTATGACAACCCTGTAGAGTTAGGGTGTTCCTTTCCTTGAAACAGATCCTGCATGCATCTGCTATGCAGTGATAGTAATGTGTATAGTGTGAGTGTATACATCTGTGTCAGCACACTTTCTAAACATAACATCTGTAATTTTTCTGTGGTGCTGTTAGACAAAGTGATTTTTGCTGATTTCTGGGGAGGGGGGTGAAATCTGAAACGTGGCCAAGTAGTGGTGTAACATAAGGAGTGAAATTAACATCAAGATATTAAGTGACATTTAAATCAAACTGTATTTATTGTATTTAGGTTGTAGATATGAATATCTTCTTTATTCATGATAAGGGTTTCATAGTATTTAGTGTATGACCCACAAGGAATACTAAATTCTGTTGATAAACTTATCAAATTTGAACCATTGACTGGCATCGTAGCCGAATTATGATCATTAAATGATTTCATTTTTGCTATTCGACATCTGTGGATATTGGCTGTTCACTAATTTGTCAATGTCATTCCTATACTGTCTTGATGCTGGTTGGATGTGAAGAAATGAAGTGGAAATACAGCAGGGACAGTTTCTAAATTTCAAAAGTGGCCAAAGTTTTCTTGGGCCTTGCCATTGTCAAAGCATTTCACTTTAAAGGGACTGTACAGTACATGTACTGGTTGAGGTGGGGATTCATGTTTTGATTTTTCCTAAGTGAGATAATGAGAAACATGAAATATGAAAGAGCATGTAATTTTAAGAAGGATTCAACGTTTATTTGATGAAAATTGGTTTTCAAATGGCTGAGGTATCCAAAAAAGTGATAATAATAAAAGGCGACAGGCCACGCCTTTTATTAGGATCTTTTTGTTTCACCTTGTTTTTGGATATCTCGGCCATTTCAAAACCGATTTTCATCAAAAAAAACTTTTGATACCCCTTAGAATTGCATGCTCTTTGACATCTCATAGAATGGTTTCTGAATATCTCGCAAAACGTTCAAAGCTAAATCCTCACCTCGACCAGAACTGTACGCACCCTTCAATGCATGGGAAATGCTGCACTGCTATACCAATTTTACTTAAGATGCAATACAAATCATACAGTTCTAGATCAATATTTTTCTTGATTCCCTCTGGATTTCACATTGAATCTGATATGCATCAGTGCAGTACAGTGTTGTGATCAAGATATTATAAGGGGTTGTCAATGTAGCTGATCATACATTTTGGCCTATAGAAACAGTGTACATTACATTCATGACTGGACTTCCTTTTCTGTTTATTTGAACAATCGTACCGTGCTACGACTAGAGGTAGCTGAAGATACAGCTAACTCTGTGTAGACGTGTTATGTGTTTGTTGTTGTTTTGTTGATTTATGCAAGGTTTTGTGTGTGCGTGTATGTATATATGTGTGTGTGCATTGCACAATCCGTTCAAAAGTTCTTAATCTTTGAAGTTTCGGGTGCCACCTTCGCAGGATAAGAAGACTACTACAGCTTGTGATGTCACATGCCTGGACTGATAATCCACGAATTTACATGTAAAGAAAATCTAACATATTTTCACTTTTCTTGCATGATAAAACAGCATGTGACTCTCCTCTTTCAGAAGGCAGGGAGAATGATATTACTCTTAATTACTCTTATCATATGTCAGTAACAAGTTTAGGGAATGTGTACTTTGTTTGAAAAATGAAATTTTGTGGAATTCTCTCTATATTTTCTTATATCGTTCTACACATGTGACATCATAAACTGTAGTTATCTTCTCATCCACCAGTGACTGTGCCGAAACTTAGCAAATTCGTAACTTTTGAACCAATTGTCTGATTTTCCTCAAACAGTCACTGATGTGTCCGACTGATATTGCTGCATCAATCACTCAGTCCACATGTATATTAGGTGAACTTGTCCTTTCATTTAGTCCACTTTTGATGAAATTTCTACTGTTCTGTTGTGACTTTAATCTTCTCAGTCAAGCCAACTCGAACATAAGAGTGGAATTGCCCTTTTATTTATACAATGAACACCTCAGCATCTTCAAAGCTAAATGATGACTACATGTACCAAAGTGCCATTTAAGTAGAACACACCTTATGATTTATAGTTTGCAATGTGAATGGCACTCATTTTCTACCTGTAAATAACCCCCCCCCCCCCCACCAAAAAAACAAACACATCTGTGACTCCATATCCGGGCAGTTACCCCCCACCCCTCCACCCCAGCTAAATATTGGTTAGTGGTAAGATTAGAGCGAAGATTAGGGTTAGGTATAGGGTTGAGAGTTAGGGTTAGGGATAGGATTAGGATTAGGGCCAGGGGAAGGGTCTGGGGTAATTGCCCAGGGAGTAAATGCCCTAGACCCCTGTGACTCTACTGCTGAAGTCCTAAAGAGATGGTACGGTATAGTATTGGCTAAGGTGAGGATTCAGCTTTTAAGTTTTTTTGAGATACCTAGAAATCACTTCATGAAATGCTAAAAAGCATAACAAGTAGAATTCAAAGTTTATTTGCTGAAAAATCAGTTTTGAAATAGCCGAGATATCCAAAAACAAAGCAAAACATTGTGATTATATGATAAAAGGTGAATCCCACCTTTTATTAGGATTGCTTTGTTTTGAATTTATCAGCCATTTCAAAACCAATATTCATCAAATAGGCTTTGAATTAATTTCTTGTTATATGTGCTATTTCATATTTCATGAGAGGTTTCTCATCATCTAAAGAATATCGTCATCAAAAAATGTTTGAAACCTCAAACCCCATCTCAACGGACACTGTACCATCCCTTAAGTCACTGCATGTGCAAATTTGTGAAGAAGAAAAAAGATCATTTTCATCTATCTGACTGCCTATTCTGAAGATGAGTTTTGATGAATTTGTGTGAACTTGATCAAGATTTTTATGTCTTAAAGTAGCAACCTTTGGATGGAAGACTTTGCTGCAACATGTGACTTTTGTTTTTCAACTTGTGTGTGTGTATGGGCAGAGTGATGGTAGTTGAAGGCCTTTCAGTGCCGGGGGGGGGGGGGGAGGGGGGTTTCAAATGGTATGCTTAGTCCACAAGGAAATGAGCAACAAATATGACTTTTCCAAAACAAAACTAAACTGGAAAAAAAAACCCACAAAAACAAGAAGTAACCAGGAAGTAAATAGAGAAGTACCGTAGATGTTTGGAAGTTTCTAGACATAGAACATACATGTAACAGAATGTTGTGCTACTCTAGAATCAGGTAGGCCTATACAAGCAAAAGATGTAAACTAACATGGAAGTCTTCAAACTATAGAGACCATAACAATGCCTCAAGTGTTTTCAGAACTGAGAAGGGAAATACTAGTAGTCAATGCTGAAAATTCTGCCTGGCATATTCATCAAGATGGCATCAACCCCCTTTTCTGTGAAGTAGCACAAGAGAAATTTAAACGATGTTGATCAGGAATTTAATACTCGAAACAGCTGCAGTACAGCTACAAATATGTCGATAGCCAATGTAACTCACTAACGATTGTTTTTCCTCCCAGCCAGGCGCGCGAGGCGGCTAGGAAGAATTGAGTTTTTGAATGCGTGGGCGTGACGTCTGGATTGAAGACTACTATTGCATGTGGTGTGTCGTCCTCAAAAGTGAAAAGACCGAAGCTTCTCGCAACTATCCAGTCAATTTTCGTGCTTATTTTGGGTAAATATATGATAACTAATATGTTGTAAGAGTTTTAGTTTTCGATTTTGTGTTGCTGTTAGTTCATGTTAAGGAGTAATGCGAGCGTTTGTAAAGTTAACATTCCCGTCACTCGCATTTACGGTACCAGTGTATTACCAGCTCAGCTCATTGTAGTCCCGTACACCTGAATATTTGTGGGATATTGGTGGATAGACAGTTGCGCTCACAGGCGCTCATAGCATTGAAGTGGTAATCCCTTTTGCAGCTCACTCTGGAAGCTATACCGGGATGATGTGCATGTGTGCAGTCAACGGCTGACAGTGATTAGGAAAGTATATTTACAATAAAAAGTGTGAAGTGCAAGTAAAAACATGACCGGGCTTACAGGAGCCTGAATCCAGGGGGAGGCTGCATGCTTCTAATGATGGGGACAGCAGCTTCCCGGAAAGTAGCTGGGGAGGGTGTAGTAACAGCTACGTAAGATAGTTTGTTCCAGATTCTGACGGTGCGTGGGTAGAAAGAATACTTGAAGGCATCTACATTTGCATCCTGAATGGTGAGTTTTAGGGAGTGGTCTCGTCTACCAATGAATAAGGCTGGGGTAATGGTTGGTGGGAGAGGAATGTCTACGAGGTTGTGGTATATTTTGAAGAACATGGTTGCTTGTGCACAGAGTCTAAGAGTATGGAGGAGGTCCCATCCCAGGTTTGACACGAACTGCGATGAAGATGTGCTCTTCCTATAATCACGATGAGTGAAGCGGGCAGCATTGACCGACAAGTATGTCTAATTCCGCGAAAAACTTCTCATTTATAATAATGACATTTTCTTTATATGACCCAGCAAATGTCATTATCATAAATGAGAACTTTTTCGCGGAATTAGACATAGAAACTAGGTCCTACTTGTCGGTCAAAGGCGCTCATACTTACTAGTACAATGTAAATACTAGTAACTACACGCAGCCGCTGTCTCTACAGCGGCTGCGTGTAGCTAACTTACTAGGTAGTATTGAACCTGTTAACAGGTTAACGTTGTTACAGAGAGCGCTTCGCTTACCTGGTACCAAGCAATACTAAACCTACATTCTAGTACATTAGAATATCTACTAGTTTATAGTACGGGAGTTTACTACACTAGTCTGCCCTAGTAGGCCTACTAGTAGTAGTTTAGCTAGCTAACTGCTACTGCTAGCTGGATGGATCAGAAGTTCTCTACGACAGGGTACAGCATACCATGTCCATACGTATACGCAACATGATACGAGTACGAGTACGCTAGTACTGTACGGTAGTAGTAAATTTAGTACGACTACGAGTTAACTATTTGGTGTCTAATTAATTTGTACTTGTCTGATCAGTGCAGTGTCAAATGATCGGCAGCCCAGTTGTGCAAATCAGGAATAGATTCCATTTCCAAGAACTTTTAAGTAGGGTCTAGAGACTAGGTACCGGTATCTACCGAAAATAATTGAAACTGAAATATAATTCAATTAGGCTGTAAATATTTAGTAATATTTACCCATTAGTCATTGAATGACAATCCTCAACCACAGCCACACAGCACAACCAGGGTTGGTAACTGTTGTTAGTGTTGTGTTAACTTTTAGAATCTAAAGTAAAACCATTAGTTTTCGGACACTTGAGCTTATCTGCAGTATTTGTTCAACTCAAATAATACTTTACAAAATTATATCTATAACAATGTATGTTAAATATATCAAACTACTTTTTCCCAATATTGATTTTGTTAACATCATAATATTTCACAAAATTCCCAAATATTATCACCTTGTCCATTCCTCAGAATTCGGACAGCCTCTCCAAAATTCAGACATGCTCTAAGCGCGTTTAATGTCAATATGCATACAAGGCTGCTGAAAAATGAGCACGCGCCATACCTTGTTGGTGCAAGGTTGCATCGGGGACGTTGCGGCGCCCGTTCATGTCTGAATTTTTGTGACTCGGCACTTGCATTCAGCCTCTGTACATTTATTCACTGCATCGGCACGTACAGAGATTTTGTTTTTTCTTCTGTGTTTTGAGGATACCATCACACTCTGAGCTTTGCGATTAGTGAACAATCTCGCAACAGAACGGCATAATTTTTCAATTTTTAGTGCTTTTTTGGCGACCCTGATTCTTTACATGGGACCTACAAATGTACATCTAATTCGCATGCACTTCAGAAAAGTTGCACCGATTGTGCGTTTTTGACAGTAAAATTTGGGATTTTAGATGGATTTTTGGAGGTGACTCGGGCACTTTCCTGTGGTGGAATGAGTGTGCCAGTGATATGTGAAATGTGTGTGTTGTGACAGTAGAATTTGCTGACTTGTAATAAATGATAAGTGTCCGGATTCTGGAGGTCGGCCAAAAACTGGGGGTTTTACTCTACTTCTAGTAGACCTTGTAGTAGTAGTAGTAAGTTTAATGAATTAATGACTGATTGACACTCAATTTGAGTGACAAGAGCTGAGAGAGAGAGAGAGAGAGGAAAAACAACAATGAAAACAACCCACTGATGCTTTTAAAGGTGATGGGTAATTATTACATTCATCACACAGTTCAGGATCCAAATGCTAAAGTGTACCTGGTACCGGGCCTGGTTCAGGTTAAACTATGTCCTTTATAAAATTATGAATATACAGACATATAACCTTATTTTCCCCTCTTACCGCTTGTAGAAGTCACAAAATGCCTTAGAGGCTTTGGGTAGAGGGTTGATGCGGATGCCAGTGGGCCATGAGAGTTCTACTGTTTGTATACAGTGAATTAGCAGTGCACTGGTTTACATGTATAAGATGAGCATTGCTGTACCATACTACATGACATGACTCTCCCTTAGTTACTCTAATCAATTAACATTTCACCACATTTTTAATACACCTTGTACCAACTGCAGGTTTGAAGCTTGTTGTTCCAGGCAAAACAGAACAAGTTGGACATCTGACACAATGACTCGTTGGGCGAGAGGGGGCAATGCCAACAAGAAAAAGCCAAATGAGGCCTCTTCATGGGAAGAACTGACAGAGAAATTTGGAGAAAGTGGGCGTAAAGTGGATTCACTACAGAGGACCAACAAAAAGTCAGAAAACTTACAGCAGGGGAAAAAGAGGCAAGGAACTGCTGCCAACCTCCAGCACATACAGAGCAAAAGGAAGTTTACAGGAGTAGCACAGGGAAGCAGCAAGGAGAAGAAGACTATCAAGCCAGTGGAGGACAGTTTCATGAAAAAACGGTTCATCAAGGACTTTGCTCCTAATCCCTTGGGCAGTACCAGCAAGTCAATTGTTGATGTTGTAATAGAGGCAGACCTGCAGAGACAAACAGAAAGGAGGGACATTGACTCAAAGACCTCTCAAGGGCAAGGAGGTGGCGTCGACGAAGCTTATGGCTCGCTAGAACATTTCCAGAAGAGGGAAAGGAGAAGGGAAGAGAGAAGATTAAAGAGAAAGAAGAAAAAGGTTGACAAGATGGTAAGACAAAACTATGATTACAGCATCTTGATTTCCATTTGAGATACATGTATTTGCATTACAAAATTTCACCCAAATTTGACAATTCTTCATAGATTAGTCAATGCACCATAAAACCTTCAATATTTGTGTGGTACAGATTGATTTTCCAATAATGTGCTTTCATTCAACAAGGTTCACATCCAGTTTTCAGTACTTCCCAACAGAGAAGAAGATTCCCTTCTCTAATTGATATGAAGAGCTTAGATCGTACGATTGAAAACAAGCTGTGTTCTTGCAGCGTTTGTGTACAATATTTCTTTTTAGGTTTAACTTCACTTATCCCCCGTCCATCTTTTACCATTGTGATACATGAAAGTGTGTGTAAAGGATTGTGCATAAAACTTAGCAAGATAGCAGTAACATCGATATTGTAAAACATTCTTTAATAGAAATGTGCTTCATGATTATGCAAGGCCTCAGGAGAATCAAATATTCTGTCCATAACTTATGACAGTTTTTAAATCCCATATTTCCTGTTCTCCATGCACAACACTGCAAAAGTCAACATATGTCAAAAGACCCTTATCTTGAAATTCTCCCTTTCTTCAAAGTTTTGTAGGTGTTGGATTTTATCTTTAATGTGAGTTAATTAGGAACATCAGATGTGAACAAGTTACAGATACCAGTAATGGTTTTAAAGCTGGAAATCTCTTCTGGCAGTATTTGAACTAAATTCAAAGCCTCACCTGCTGACTTATTACTGGGTTGTTTTTTTTTATCCAAGGTCGCATACTGTATCATGTAATCAGCATTTTACACTGTCATGCCAATTCTGTGGTTATAATGACATTTGAATCATAAAATAAGGTACTAAAGTTCAGAATCTATGTGTTCATCAGAAAAATATTACATGCAGTTAGTCTTTGTGAATTTTAGTTAAAAAATTGTTAAGAGTGTACACATACTACCTTCAATGAAAACTGTAAAAGTGATTCAATTGTTGATCCCCTCCCCCACCCCCACCTTTACCATCCAGGTCTGTTTTCACTGTCGCCAGCCTGGCCACGGTGTGGCTGACTGCCCACAGACGCAGGAGGATGTGGAACAGGGTACAGGTATCTGCTTCCGCTGCGGGTCCACAGAGCATGACATCAGCAAGTGTACAGCCAAAGTAGATAAACGAGAAGAAGGTAAGAAGATGTTTCATTCGTACTCCCGACTGTCGTTTCTGTTTCATTTGCAAGGAAGTCCACAAAATCTCCATGTTTGTACATGTATATGCTCTTGTGTTTTTGTTTAAAAGTCACCCATGCCAGAAATTAGATCAATCATGGCATCCTCCAGAGAATAATTGTCCAATGCAAATTGATTAGCAATTTTTGCTCTGATAAGTAGTTTTACATGTGTCATCCTGTACACTTCTATGGCAGAAAACTGCTTTAAAAAAAAAAAAAGTTTATTTAGCAGTGATACAAAAAATGCTTAGCGAATTGTGATGCGATAACAGGAAAGTTATTCCCTGCCCTCAGTGAGATTTCCACGACAACAATTACTAGAAGGCTCAAAACTACCTCATGCCTTTCACCCATCTGACAGGTTTATGGAAACATCCCACTAGCCAATCAGTCATCACAATGTGTGAAAATGCATTCATGTGTTGCCAGATTCGTGGCATCTTTGTATCGCTTTGTAGTTTAAAAAAGGTAATCTAATATAGTTTCAATGAATACACTATGTATCCATGTAAGTCCATGCAGATTAGTGTGAAAGTTAGTGCTACCTTTAATGAGTAAGGGTTGATATTGCAAGCAAAAACTGAACACCTAAATAGAACTTATAGTGCAATTTGACAGAGAAATGCTCTTCATCTTTCATCTCCATTTCTTTCCCTTTATTTACATTGTGTCCTTTTGTATTTTCTCTCCGTTATAAGTGCTCAGAGACCATTTCCAAAACAATGACATTTAAAATAAAATTGTGATATTCTGACACGCAGGCGAATTCCCATATGCAAAGTGCTTCATCTGCCATCAGTTGGGGCATCTGTCCAGGAGCTGTCCGGACAACCCCAGGGGGCTCTATCCAGAGGGCGGGGCATGCAAGGAGTGTGGCTCTGTGGAACACAGGTGGTGGAATTGCCCAGTAAGGAAACCGGTCAAAGGTGAGAATGTTATGAGCGTACAAATAAAGAGTTCTCTAGACACATCCCAAAGTTGTATTTACCTGTGACAGTTTCAATGATGGGCTGTCATCTTTCTCAAACGATGGCTTTGGCAACTTTTTATCTATGTTTATCAACCATCCTTATGAACTTATTTCGCTATATGAGCATACTGTATGAGAAATCTCTTTGTATGCTTGGTGCATGTGGTAAGTGATGCTGTTCTGGAGAAACCTTGAGACCACTCTTTGGTCTGTGTGTTCAAAATTGGGCTTGTAATTTGTGTCAAGTTCTTGTTATTGTCTTAAGAGGAGCTCCCTTTTATGTGCAAGTTCACCTTCATAAATAGAGTGAAATCAATCACATAGTCCACTGTAAGGCACACAAGACATAGAAATGAAAACAAAAACCTTGAATGTAAAAATTCTTCATGTTTACATGAAACAGCTAATGATGTAAAGTCTCTCGTGGTTTGGAAGGGAGTGATAATATACTACAAGTACCGGTACTTCTTTATTGCAACTGATTGACAAATTGCCCTGCATCAACGTAAATAAGCACTGAATTGATCAGTATTTTAGTAGTAGCCATAATCAAAAAAAAAAAAAAAATCATGGACGTACATACTTCTTTATTGCTCAGAGAAAAATAGATATAAATTGTAAATTCCATTTGTAAAGAAGCAACAATTGCCTAACCAGAGTAATGCTGTTGTTTGGTGTTTCTTTTTAGCAAGACAGAGGAAATAATGTTGTTGAGATGTGTTTGTGCCCCAATTGAAGAATTTTTAGTCAATCATCTGTTATCAAGTGGTTTACAGATTAGGTTTGAACTAGTAATTTGCAAGTCTAAATGACAGTGTCAGTTACAAAGACTGGAAGTTTTGTGACATGGTCTCTCGTGTGCAGTGCAGTGGGGTAGAAGAAATGATTTTGAATTTTTTCACGCCATGCAATATGAGCATGAAAAAAAAAAGAAAAAGATTATGTGTACATAGCGTGTGCCGATCCAAGTTAAAGGTATGTGTTACTCAAAACTGAGAAAGTATGTTACGACTAACTCTTAAAATAGTGATAATAATCAATGACTTGTCAGGAATATCCAGATTTGTGAGAATGTTCTAACCAAGGGGTTTACTTTTTTTTTTTTTAGGGGGGGGGGGGGAGGGTAGGGTGAGGATCCTAAGTCCCTGAACTTATTCTTTGAACTTCTTCCTTAACCTCGCTCAATAGCAAGTCAAAGCCTTTGGGTGGAAAGTACTGTATATTCCCTCCCAGTGCACACCAGTCATCTGCATAGTGTAAAACCAGGAATTTCTGCATGCATGAAACTTTCGTGAATTTCACAAGGAGCCAAGATTTGTGAATGTAACACGCATGCAAGAGTTCAACACACCCCTGTATTACTAGTGCCTGTAGTATACTCATAATTTTTTAATGGTTGCTAATTCGAAAAAGTTTCATTATGCGAAAAAGACCATCAGCTCCAATTTACGAAAGTTTCATGGCGCAAATTCTTCTGGTTTTACAGTAATGTGAAATATGTATGCTTGTAGGAGTTTACCATGGTAACCTGACAAACTTGCCATCTTTGTTTTCTCTCTAATTGTCCCTTTCTCCATCAGGGGTTACTGTGTCGGTGACTGCACAAACAGTAATGCACAAGAAGACTCACATGAGCGCCGACGCGGAAGAAGCATTCATGAGTAGGCCAAAGGCGAAGGTGAAGAAAATTGGGCCCAAAGTCGTGGTGTTTTGACACCGATCCTCCCTGGACAGAACAGGGAGAGGTTATCATGGAGCATCCCATTGGACACTTGATGGACTCTTTGCAACTCAATACACCAGCAGCTACAGCATTGATTTTCCATAATCAGTGGAGAGAATGATCAGCAGCAAATTGTGCTGGATACTCCCTCACTTCCAGACCCAGAGTGAAGAATCATTCAATTTGAATACAGTTTTTCTTTTTCTTCTTTTGGTATTGTTAAGATTATAGTGTCATTTATGAAAGGGTTACTTGTCCTCACTGTAACTTGCCTTTCCAAAGATACTTCAGGTATGGAATGAAGAGAGTGCTATTCCATACCAATATCAGAGTAACAATAACCAAACAGACTCAAGACTTGAAATACCAACATTATAAAAGCCGAGCAACAAGGACTTTGGGGGGGGGGGGGGATGCATGGTGCAAAATGATTGACCAAAACAAGATTTTCCTATATTTTTTGTCACAAACCAATAGAGAAGTTATAAGTTGACAACATTATCACCTCGGCTTAAGTGCATGTAGTTGCAACCAATATCTCCATCACATGAAAAGCTGTGATACTAAATAAGAGAAAATCATTTCATGTACGATTTTGATTAAATCTTCACCATTTTGTCCATTTGATTTATTAAAGACAATGCAAACTCGCTTCACACAAGATCCTATGCTGTACTCCAATGTGCTCTCCTTGTTTTGTGCACACATACCTGTCTGTTTTGCACATGATGTGAGCAGTCCCTTTTGAGAGTCAAAGGAATTTTGTGTGGGTGTGCATTCATGTGCCATGATGTCTAAGTAAGCGATGTTCAGAGAAAGGTTGTAGCGTAAGAAGTGATATGTATGCAGTATTTTTCCCTGGTGTCTGCATGTGTGAATTATCTGATTTGAGTCATGAAAACAACAAAGTTCAGATAGCTGTGATGACTGCTGATGGATTACATCAACTGGCTAGTTGTGTATGACCCCTGACTAAACTGAACATTACATCAGTGAATGTAACAACAATAACTAATCAAAACTGATGACACAACTGCACAAAAAGAGGGTAATATACTCTCATTTGGAGTAAGTGTATTTCAATGTATTTTCACATAAATTCCAATCAATACAACTTGAGGGAAAGTAAATACCATCATGAACAAATTCCTGCTTACAGTGACATGCAGCAGGAACATGCCTGAACACCAGCTGATACACACATGTGACCACTTCAGTAGGGTGTGAAGAAGTTGGGGAAAAAAAAAGAAAGAAAATCGTACTACACACAGAAACACAGATGGGAGTTGCTGTCTATTTGCAACCACATTACTAAGCTTTATGTTAATGTGACTACATAGAAAAGGTCCACTTATATGATGGTTTGCCAGAAGTGTCTGTCAACGTGTGTGAGAGGAGGATGAGATCAGCGGCACACTGCGCAGCATCCTGAACTATATACTACTTTTAATTCTCTCACACTCTTGGAGCCTAAACAGGGAACATCAAGAGGAGGGAGAAGTAGGGCCACTTGCGTTTACTAAAAAATGACACAGGCCTTGATAGAATTAGTGAACTGAGCACAACCATGCTACTGATGCTAGACAGGTCTGAAGGTGCAGCTACATGTATGTTCATGGAACCCGAGATGACATAGGCCTAAGCGAATGCATGCCCTCAAACAGTAGTACTGTAGTTGTTTGTTAAAGGGATCATATAATTTCGGTTGAGACTTCAGGTTTCTAACATTTTTGGGTGAGATATTGAGAAACCTCTTATGAAATAATAATAATTTCATAAGTGATTTCTTGATATCTCACAAAAAGTTAAAAGCCTAATCCTCGCCTCCATCAATACCGTACCATCCCTTTAAAGTTGAAGACTAACTGAGTCAATCATTTAGTAATGATGTCCAATAAATACAATGTACATGTACTTGTTCAAATGTGTCGGTCATCTCCATGCAAGACAACAGACAAAATTTACTCTTTGGCATAGTATTTAAAGGGGACGCAAACCCAAAGAGCAATGTGGATTGAGTAAAAGCATTAACATTAATAGAACACATCCGTGAAAGTTTGAGGAAAATCGGACAATCGATACAGAAGTTATGAATTTTTAAAGTTTTGGTGTTGGAACCGCTGGATGAGGAGACTACTAGAGGTTATGACGTATGAGCGGACAACAATATAAAGAAAATATAAAAGGAATTCCACAAAAATCACTTTTATAGCAAAATGAAAGAGTACTTGACTAACCGCTTTCAGAAAACAGTGGGAATAAGTGATACCCCTAACATTTGTCAGTATTAAGTTGATGGAAATTGTAATTTTCATGAAAAATGAATTTCTATTGAATTCCCTTTATATTTTCTTTATGTTGTAGTCCTCTCATACGTCATAACCTCTAGTAGTCTCCTTACCCAGCAGTTCCAACACCAAAACTTTAAAAATTCATAACTTTTGCATCGATTGCCCGATTTTCCTCAAACTTTCACTGATGTGTTCCACTAATGTTACTGCTTTCACCCAATCCACATTGCTCTTTGGGTTTACGTTCCCTTTAACAAGAGACAATGAAATCTGTAAACAACCAGAACTTGGACGGCATAGAGATTTTTTTTTTTTTATATGAACAAACTTATTTACATTTTATGATGAGCTGAAGAAATAAAATCTACACAGAAAATGTTCCATGTAATCTATGGCTTTCCAAAATGGTTGAAATCACGGACAGTACTGTACATCATTCTTTGCATCCTATCAAGCAGCTTAATTCAAACTCCTAAAAGTGCCATACTTTTTTCTCTATGGCCCTTTCACAACACACAAATCACTTCTGCATTCTAATGTCATGCATGCTTCCTTACAAACTTTATATTCATGGTACCCCTCTCTTCCTCCAAAGCATTCTTCCATTTCTGATAGCTAAGCACTTGACTAGTGGAAGCTAAACCAATTGACTGATGCCAAATGCCACCTTCAAGTTACTGCTGGTGGGTATTTGAACAGTGTACAGAGAGCACCACTACACTTGAGATTCCATGTGACAACTACCATTCTTGTGCATGTCATTAGACGGTCAAACCATATGGTGCACAACTTGTTTTCTGCTAAGCTTTTAAACTTTGGAACATTTTCTCGGACAATAAGGGCCCTTGATATATCGATCATGAACATGGGATGATGGAGGTACGGTGCTAATGCCATCCACACTTCCTAATACAGTCTAATACTGAACAAATCTGGAATTTGACAGCCCAAATACCACAAGGAGTACTGCTACCGCTTGAAATAATTTGTAATGGTGTTTGTCTTGGCAGAAGACTGCTTCTTCTTGGTCGCTGCTGGTTTCTCATTCTTCCTGGCAGATTTTGCCGGAGGTGTCTGCCTCCAAGATTCGCTCTCTCTTTTCCTCCTCTCTCTCTTCCAGTTTCCCATGAGCTCTTCCTTCATGTTGTCAGGCAAGGCAGCAAAGACCGACCTGTCGATCTCCGGAGGGATGTCGCTGGTGGCTGGACCTTCCTCCCGAGTTGGTGATTCCTCCTGATTTCTGCTTTCCATATCCACCCAACCATCCAAACAGGAGCTCCCCATTACAATGTTACCGCTTCCGGGTATTGCAGTGTCCAAGGTATCTGTGTTAGAAGTTTCAACCAAGTCATTTTGGACAGGTCGAAATTGTCCTGCGCTCAGAGTAAACCTTTCCTCATGGTGGCTTGCTGACCCAGGTACCCCACCATGTTTGTCGGACGACGATTCAGGAAATGCTCCACCTGCTAGTGGCACCTTTGCTGCGGGCCTCATATCCTCTGAATACCTGCTCGGGGAGCCAGCAAGTCGCTTGGAGAAAAAAGAAGACTGCTTATCAAATTCTTTCTTTTTTGCGCAGTAAGCCTTGGCAAGCCCTGCATCTGCCTCTCTAAATCTTCTTTCCTCATCCTCCGCTCCGGTGTCAGACCCCGCTCTGGTGAGGTTTGGCCCAAAGGGTATGACAGCAGTATTGGGATGAGATGCACACTCTTCACCAGAAGACTTGATGGCTCTGCCTCCTCTGAAACTGGTTTCTACGGAGGAATCAGTTGCTAAGGTGGAGTCATTCACTGGGAGTTTTTCACCCTGCTCACCAAGTTTGCATTGCTCTCCCTCGTCACATCGAGCGCCAACTACCTCCCCCAATCCAGTCTTCTTGCCCAAGAAGGAGTCCAGTGTTCCCTTGGTGACCTTTGACCTCAGGTTGGCAAAGCAGATGTTGATGAGAGTGAGATGAAAGGGACGGCTCGTGTCGAGCAACTTTCGGAGAAGATCAAGCGCAATGTCAAGAAGTCTGTTCATGAGTACCCCATCATCTGAAGAAAAAGAAAAGATATAAAATTCATTCAAATGTTATAGGATGCTTCGGGTAACTTGCATAGATTTCTGCAGTTCATTTCTTAATAGAATTATGCAAAGTCGAAAGTGAACACGTGGAGTGCACTTAACAGGTTGGTAAAAATGTATCAGTCAAGTATTTTAGTGCATGATTGAATATCATACAGATGAAGATGCAGTGATAAATTGAAGATCACTATTATAATAGTGCATCAGTTTTTGTGTCTTTGCTTTATTTTTTTTTTGTATACTACTTAAACATCTACACAGAATTCAAAATTTAACATGGTAGAGCAATGACTAAATGAGCATTTACCTCTCTACATCCATAGCTCTTTTATTTGTGTAAGGCATATTGTTCTTATGAAAGGGGTTTATGAGGAAAAACACTGTATACTGTATGAAATGGGCATCACATTAGTTGAAGTATAATGTCATGATTTCACTTTTCTTGATGCCTTTAAATTTAGAGAGAAGTGCCAGCTAACTAGAACAAGAAGAGCTATGTTTAAAATTGTTATAATTTTAAAACAACTTGACATAGTTTCTTCATTTTGATCTCTTGACAAAAAAAAAATAATAAATTGCAGCAAAAATTTGAGGGCAAGCAAATTAAGACTTATAAGGCCATAAAATCATCACCTTATCTATTTGAATATGTGATGGTGACCTGTTTCACTGCTTTTGGAAAACATGTCAAAGTTACATGACTTTCCTTATGCAAGATGTAATTCTTATGACCTTTTCACTCACATCACTCTTTTTTTTTTTTTTTTTTTTTTTTTTTACTGAAGTCAATGTGAAGATAGAATGGCTTTTTCACATTAAAACCCCAGCTCATTTTGCCCCACCCCCATACCCTTTCAGTACAACAGTACCGGTCTCATAGTTTCTGCTATTTTCAGTTTACCCTGTCTGCTGAAGAGAGACAGAGGAAGGCCTGTCTGTCTACTTTCCCTCCGCCAAGAGCCTGGAGAGAACTTCCTGATTGTGAGCCGCATTGTCCGTGGTGTCCTGCCATCAGATTTTAACCTGCAAAAACAACAGAGAGACGGGGAGGGGAGGAGTGGGGAGGGGTGCAAGTCAAATATCATGTGGTGTGTAGCATAGTCTTCTGGTCTGAAGGTATTTTCTCGCCAATTACACAGTGGTTTTTATGGTACACATATCTCCCATAACCTGGGAGCCTTCACCGTGATTTCCTCTTAGAATTTGCATTTATGGTCAAATTTCCCATGCAGGCCTACAGTAATCTGCCACCATCTTTCTCATCCATTGCTGTTATATAGATGCACACTCGTAACAGCTGTGAATTGATACAGCTTTTGCGAAAGTGTTTGTGTGACCAAGAGACTTCAGTCGTGACTTGTTTGCTGCTACCAAAAGTTCTCATTACAATATGATGGAGCAAAGTGACAGACTCTTAGGAGTGAGTGAGCTGCAGAAGAGACAAAATGAAGAGCAGCTGAGGAAAGAGAGAGAGATAGTGAACTGGGGATAGGCAGAGATTAACGTTACCTTTTGATGAGATTGGTGAGTAATCCAGTCATTGTCTCCATGGCTTCAGGGAGTGTGCCACACTTTTTGAAGGAGTCCTCATCACTCAAACTCTGTTACAAGGGGCAAGCAAGAGGCAAATACTGTAATCACAGAGTCTGGGATTGACTCTCCTGGGATAAAAATGTGCATATCTGACATCCCAGAAAATAGATAGACATACACTGTTCTTCTTGATGGAAACGGAATCTTGATATTGCTTGACAAAGTCAATTCTTGATTTTCTTTTCCTTTTGCAAATACACATACACGTACGTGTATGTGTGAACACTGTGTGGATGCAGAAATTTTACACGTTTTTCCAACTGAAATATGTGGGATAAAAATATATGAATTTCAAACACACTTGAACACTCTGGGCTTGCAGTATATAAATGAGTTGTAATTGTGTTGGAAGTCTATTTGAATGGGGATGTTTAGTAATACAACAAATTGAAAAGACAGGTTTGCAGAGCTCTGTATTCTTAGTCCTTTTTTTTCTCTCTTTCTCTATGTATATGTCAAATGTACACACCAACACACACATACACACACACACACACACACACACACACACAACCTCACACGTACTGATCTGTGGGTTACCCAAAGATTGGTTTCTGTACCCTGCAAGCTGGCTGGAATAAAGCCGCCAACTCTGCTGTAATGTTTCCTTTACCCCATAAAGTAGCATGTGTAAGGGCACGCACACAAATGCACACATGCACACGCACCTACACCTGTACTTCATTCACTGCCATTTGCCACTGAATATCATCATGTGGTACATTGACATGGGGAGTAGTCTGTACCTGTGGAAGACCTTTGTTTGTCACCAGAGTGTCATCCACACCATGTGCCAATCGTAGCATGGTCTCCGCCTGCTGAGCTCCAAACTGGCCAATCAGCTGTGAGATGGGCGTATCACGTAGTTCCTGGAGACTAGAAATGCCCCTTTCATTCAACTTCTTTCCTGTTGAATGGCCAATACCTGAACAAAAGTACAGTCATACAGTAATACTAACATAGTTTCATGGGGGGGGGGGGGGCATATAATGATTCTTTCTCATTTCCAGTGTCACACCCTGTCTGAAAAATTATCTCTTTATAATGAAAATCTTAAAGCCATCCCTGTTCTGGATAGCACTTTTAAATCTCACATAAACTCAAATTCAAAGCAGAGCACAATCAAATCCCTGAAATTGAATTTTAATCAAGGGTTGAAACGAAGCAGGCATCGCATCAAGAGTGTTACATGTCCCATATCATCTCCAGTCTTGACTAAATAAGCTACTTTGAAATTCTAGTCTTTCCAATATCCCCACCCCCCCCCCTCCCCCCCCCCCCAAAAAAAAAAGGAATGAAAGGGACAGGAACCCTGTACCCTGGAACCTGTTGTCTGTATCACTCACCAGGAATCTGCCTCACTTTGGTGAAGGTCCCCATGAAGTGACCGACATGGTCCGAGAAGAGGACGGTCTGGTTGTTGGGCTTGTGGTGGCCGCCCACCAGTTTGGCCAGCAACTTGTTGGTGGCCACCCCTGCACAGCTGGTCAGTCCGAGCCTATCTCTGAGCGCATGTCTCATCTCCTGAGCAATGACCGTTCCCATCGTCAGCCGATCTCTGCAGCCACAGTGACAACCGATTGGTTTAACACCTAAGGGGAAAGATATTACACTTTGATATCAAAATACATGCCTTTTCTTTTAAATCATTGTGTTATATGGATTAATCAAATAGCACATAACAGCAAACCATTAATTCTGCTCTCACATGATGTAACAGTTTCATCAAAATAATGGCGATGAAGGAAAAGAGTGCATGCTAGATAAAAATAAGGCAACACAAATGATATATGCATCAGACACAAAGACTCTAAACCTATAATGGTTAGTGGATAACTAGCTAGCTATGGGCTTGTAGGTGATACTCGACAAGCGGCTTCCACAGAATGTAAGTTACAGGTATGCGATACTCTCAGAACATTTTGACTAGCCCATTTAACATAAAAGATGATGGCTCTTGTTGCTGGATGTTGGGAATGAATAAATCGTCCAAACCTAGACCCCGTTTACAGTGCGGGGCCGGGCTCAGCCGCGGCTCGGCCACGGCCGAGTCCGGCCTCAATTGCGCGGCCGAGCCTCGCAATTTTGTCCGTTTACACTGCTGGGCTCGGCCGCGCTTTTGATTCAAACCTTTCAATATTTTGTCGTAGTGGCGCTCTGCTTGTAAACAAACGCAATTTGGTATAGTCTGGTTTTCAGACCCTTTGCCAAATGAATTCCGTGGCGACGAAGTCGCCGTTCGGGCAAAGGCCTTTGCCGAAGGAAAAAAATCCTTTGCAGGACAAAACCACCTTAAACTATACTAGTTTTCGACCTTGAGGGGGTTAATATCCTGAATAGCGAAAGATACAGGCAGAGGGTTTGGAAGCCAGACTAAAATTGGCCGCGCAATTGGCCGCGCATTTGGCCCAGTTTGCGTTTACACCAAGAAGAGGCAGGGCTCGGCCGCGGCCGAGCCGCGGCCGAGACCACCTCCAGAGCGAGGCCAAATGCGAGGCCAATTTTGGCCTCGCATTTGGCCTTTTGCGCGTTTACACTGAAGCGGGGCTGGGCTCGGCCGCGGCTCGCCCGCGGCCGAGCCTCGCACTGTAAACGGGGTCCAATTGAGTCTGAAATGCTATTTCCAGACGGTTATAAGTCCCTAAATAGCATTTCACACTCTTCAGATGAATCATTCTGTGTGTTCCCTGTGAATTCTCTCTCATAATTACATTAGGCCTATATATTGGATGGCAATGAGTGGAATATCATGGAATATTCCACGAGTTAGAGCCAATATTGCACAAATAGAAGATGAGTGCCATATTGGTCCTTACTGCTGATGGGCAATTCCATTCTAGTAGGTATGTGCTAGTCATGGTTTTCAAATTTACCCCAGTGAGCAGCAAACGAAGGTCACGACCATCAGGTCAACCTTCTCTCCCCATGCTAAAGAGTCTTTAACTTATGTTATCTCACAAATTTACTCCTTAGGAAAAAAGGAATGATTGTGATAAAAACACAATGAATAGTACACCACTCCATTTTCATTCACTTACATACCCTGCATGTATCATTTGAAAACTACCACCCTTTCCATTGGACTTCAAATAACAGATATCAAATATGATCCCAGTTATTGCTGCATTCTAGATTTTCAGGAGAATTATTACCTTTCCTGCTTTCTTCCTCCTTGTATACATGCCCCACAATACTTTTTTCCTCCAGCCCGGCAGAAGATAGTCTCTCTCGGACCAGGTCAGTTACGTCCAGAAAGTTCTCATCAAGGCCAAGCCTTTCCACCAGTGGACAAAATTCCTCCAGTAACTCTAAGAAAGAGTGTTATTGAGAGTAAATACAACTTTGTGATGATGAAAACAATATTCAACGTAATCACATGGTATTGAAACTTTATTTTCTTATCACACATACTGCACAAACACACAGACACACACACACACACACCCAAACACCCAAAATAAAAGAAAGGGGCTGTCAATACATCTTCCTTTCAAGAAACGGAAATTCTATCATGAGATGAAGTCAGAGAGAAATCCTCATCATCAATTTCTCAAGATTCAACATATCCCTGCCCAAATACGGAGAAAGCTTCTGAACAAAGTGAACAAAGCAGGGATCTAACCAGATGGGAGCATCTGGACTCCTTTTTTAATCCCCAAACATTAAGGTTTTTGCCTCCTTCACTTTCTAGGACTTATAACAAAATGAGGGCATGTCATAAAAAAGTCTCATTTTGTTGCAAAATACACATTACTACAGAGAGTTGCAAAAAAAAAAAAAAAATAACTACCATGAATCAATATTCAGCATGAGTAAATACAGGAATGAAACTTGAAACCTTAGAGATTCTATGCATATCTTAAGAAAGTCGTAACTATTTGCAGAGCTGCCAACCTCTAGATATCAAAATAAAAGATACCAACCAACAGTAGATATTACGTTACAAAGGCTGAAATGATATTTTGGTCATATAATAGGTAATTGCCCATATCATGTATGCTACACAAAAATCCAGACATCTATTTTTACTTAGAAAAAAAAATAATGAAGAAAAAAGACTTAATATTGTAAAAACTTTTCCGTTTGCAGCTCTTTTTTTTTTGACAGCACTATTCCTGGTAGCTTGCTCTGATTCACCACTTTATTTTCTGTACAATAAAGCACAAAGGCATTAATTTTGGAGAGTAACAGGAAAGCATCCAACATTCAACTGTACATAGCAGTATTTCATCTCCTCTTCTAACTGCCCGAGAAGAGCAATATCTCACTACTGTGTCACCTGTCACTTTCTTGGACATCTCTCTGTAGTTGGTCAAATCCTCTCCCTTGACCAGCACAAGCTCTGGACACTTGACCACAGCATCCTTGATGTAGGACAGCTTGGACACGCCTTGTGCTCGGGCGACGTAGTTGGAAGTCACTATGATGTTTTTCTGTTGGATGCCTACACAGTTTATCGGTTTGGATAAAAAAGGACAGCATAGTTTTTTTAGTTCATGGGTTTATACATAACAGGTCCTTCTAGAATTGACTTTCATTGATGCATCGTAACTTATTAGTATAATTTCTATGAAGTTAGCACTATCTAAATCGAAGGACAAAAAAAAAAGCGACAACTACATACAACATTTTATATTCTTCAGACTGGTGAAAATTACAGGAGAGAATAACAGAGGCTCACTAAATCAATGTAGTTCAAGTGGAGGTTCAGTAAAACTTTACTAACAGTTTCTACCAGTACATCTTAAATTGTGAGTAAATGGATCAGGTGGATGGATGTGCAGTGAAATGGCTCACTGGTTGAAAGCTCAGCAGAAAAAAAAAAAGGGGGAGCGATGCAATCACCTCCACCTCCATTTGTTTGGACATCCTTGCATAGACATATCGGCGGAATTATCATTCTTTAAAATACATGTATCAACAAAACCTCATACACAATCATTGGAGAAAAGCTTGACTAAAAATCCACCAAGCATTTGAAGTTGGTAAAAAAACAACACCAAAAAAACCAAAAAAACCCCCCAAAACACACACCAAAACATACATAAATGATAGCGCTGGAGAGCAGAGTAGGTATAAAATATGATAACTCAAGTCCCATTCAAGAAACATTGTAGACTCAGCTGCTTACCAAGTGGTTTATCCCTAAGGGAGGGATTCCTTATCATCTCCACTTGGGCGTAAAAACAGTCCAGGTCAATGTGAATGATGGTGCGGGAATGACCCAGCTTGGAATGCAAGTACCCTTTGTCTGCAAATTCTGTGCGTATATAGAAGTTGATGCAAATCTGCACTTTAGGTCGATACAATTGAACACAAAAAGTGTTGTCTCATGTAAGGAGTACATACACACAAATACTGTATCAGTTATTTTCGGGAATTATGCAAATCACAGTTGGACTGCAAATTTAATAACATGTGAAAATGTCGCCATGCACTAGGCTAATAGTGCACTTACAATAGCCTTTTGGTGTCAATTTGCGAAAATATCATCTCGCAAATATGTCTGTGACCTCCCCATTTGCGAAAATTTCTGCACGCAAAATAACAGCTTATACAGGTTAGTAATAGTACATCCAGTTGGACAGAACTTTTATTAGCTAACTACAACACTGCAACTTCTGATCCCCTTGATTCAGAGGCAATTACTTGTTAGTGAATGAGTCACATCAGATACAATCATAAATCTTGTGTTAACTGCAATACTTGAGTGTACAAACTGTATTTGCTCAAAAAATGTAGTAGTACAACATGTACTTTCAATAATAATGACAAGATGATAATGATGATGATGATAATGACACTACTACTACTACTACTACTACTACTACTACTACTACTAATAATAATAATAATAATAATAATAATGACAAATACAAATTGTAACTGCTTCATGAATACATACATTAAACTAAGTGTATTTGGGGTGATTGCAACAAATACCTAGAGACGAGGCAGTAGCTGTATCTCCCGGGATGATTGGAGTGGATGAGGCGGGTGAAGTGATGTCAGGCAGGACAGTAGATGGCATTGACCAGTCTTCATCCTCCTCCTCCTCCTCCTCATCTTCTCTCCCCATCATTTGCTTATCTTCCATCATCTTATGGACACTTTGATGGTGAAGGAAATAATAGTGAACATTTAATATGCAAATACTGACCAGAAAGATGTAGATTATTACCTGCCAATCATTATACTACTCTGCAGTTAATGAAGTTAATACTTCACTTTCTTATTTTTTGTTACACTTCAGGGGCGGATCCAGGAATTCCGTAAAGAGAGTGTGACTTTACAAAATTAAAGAGGGGCATACATCCCCCCCCCCATCTTTTTCTTTTACATTTCTTTTGTTTTAACAAAAAGAAATAAAGGGGGGGGGGGGGGGGCGGCCCGTGCACCCATCTGGATCCGCAAGTGCACTTCCCTTGTTATGTAATCATCCCTAGTCCTCAGAGTAGGTTTAACGATACTCTGCTTCTACTACATAGGTGTCATATCGCCTTAGAGAGCTCTTTACGGACATACAGCCCAGAACACTGCATTTACAGGTCCCTCCGTTGTTGTGATGTGGACAATGGATAATGGAAGGAAGGAAAGAAAGAAAGAAAGAAAGAAAGAAAGAATGGAACACAAATTGATTTTAATATATGAAGAAGTAGAAACTCGCTAGCCTAGGGTAGAAATTCTGTGGCCTATATCGCTTTTCGTGTTAACTACCGGGTATCACGCCATCACTTTACTTTCATGAGGTTGAGAAATGCAAAAATCAGAAGAAAATCCTAACGGGTTACAGTCCGTTGAATATGTAGCGATACCTAACCACGTACTAACATGGATACCGGTATGTCGGGCTGGCACGATCATAACTCGCTCAATCACGAAAAATTATGATTATGGAAATCAATACGGCATGCTAACCGATTGTATTGTCTAAATTGCTCCAAAAGTTCAAGCCAGATCCAATGTCAACTTAATTTGCAAACACGTAGTACACACACAATAGAGAACGAATCCCGAGTTCGGCACTTACCAGCAGACACGACTGCCGTAAAGTTTACTGTAATTCACTCGAGAAGATGTTATTGTCTCCACTCGAGTTCTTCAGCATACACACACACCGCGATTACTGTTGCGCAATCCTTACTACTTTACTAGACAGCTGTTCGGACCAGACCACGGGTCGACGCTTCGCAGACCATGCGTGGAGCTTGAATTATGTCCCACTTTTCTCGTCAGACAATAAAGGAGTTAAATTTACTAGATCATGATGAGTACCTCCTTGGCCAGACCATGGAGCTCAAGAGACCAGACCAACGTTTAATGACCGAGGTTCAAGAGATAGAGTTCCAACTAGCTATAATTATTTACTGAATAAGTATTCACTGTGACAGTTATCAGTTTTCGCATATGGATGCACAAAGGAGTTCCACAGGTGCATTTGTGTCTTTGATGATCTGGGTTCGATGCCAAAATATTTCTTAGCAATCTGAAGACTCATTTTGAACGGTAACATAATATAATGTCGCGTATGTTTTCCTCGTCATGTTAAACCAAAATGAAATTTCACCTTACGATAAAGCATATAAAGCAAAAGCTTATCCCGTCCAGAAGTATATGCAAAAGTGTAAATCAGAGGTGTAATATGTTGTGAAAGTGTTTGAAACTGTTTCCTCCAGACCTGGAAAGCCGATTCCTTTTATCGCTTTTTTAGATCACTTCCGACATATGAAACTGATATGGTACAGTCTTCAAGTAAAGTTCTTTATTCATTTGTATGTCAATTAGTGTAAAGACATATAAAATCAAGTAATTTTTATTTCTATTTCATCAATTTTTGCACAGCTCGCGCACCCCAGTGTCTCTGCCAGTGACCATGTACAATTTATCTTCATGAAGGGAATGGGAAAATTAATTTCCCCCCCCCCCCCCCCTTCAAAGCATATCTTTCTTAGGGAGTGACTGGTCAGTATGCAATGACACATTAAATGTGTGAGGCAGGTCCAGTTTGACGTATATTTTGAATACCGTTTTTGTTGTTGTTTTTTGCCACATTATGTAACATGGGTTTAAAGGGGATAAGACTGTTGTTACTCCATCTCTTGAACCTCCTTGTATGGCCAGACCAAGGAGGCATCACCATACCTCCTTGACCAGACCATGATGTTACAATACTCTTAATTGCCGAGGAAGAATATCGTGCTTATCTGTTTGTGTCCTTTATGTTTTTGTTATTTTTTTCTGTGTGTTATCCGGCGTTAATATGTTTCCTTAGCAAGTTATGTTCAAAGTTTTTACAGATTTTAACGAAATTTTCAGGAAAGGTCAGACATTGGCCAAGCAACAATTAATATTGGTTAGTGTTCGCTTGTGATCTTTATTCAATCTGAATTCGGTATCTTTTAAGGGTTCGTTTTGTAAAATAACGAGACTGTGGATAATAAATAAAAATAGATAACAAAAAATATTTGTTCCTTGATTCTACTCACAAATCAGCAATTTGTCGTCATTTCTAATAACCATCATGACATCATTAGTATTACTAATTAAATATATAAGAAGTAGTAATATAGTTTGAGTTTGAGTTTGAGTTTGAGTTTATTTATAACAACAACATATGTACAGGAAAGTTTGAATACATGTTTATACATCAATATTAATACATAGCACATGTAACTGTCTAACCGATCTAAACAAAACATATTGAATATAATCTATAATATATAATTGATAAATGATTATGTAATCTAAAACTATTAATCTAAAAAGAGCTACAATATGGCAATGTTGTACACAATGAGGTTGCTAAAAGAACCAAGAGGTAGCACAGGTGCTAGTAGGTGTTGGTCCTTTTAAACACGTATTACATAATTAACTATTGAAATACATTAAAAAAAATACTGTTATAGCATTATTGATTTGTAGTACCATTGTCTATACAGATTTAATGTGTTTTGCTAAATTACTACGGAAATTTTTCCTGGTATTAATACTCCTTAATTTGTTTGGCAAAGCATTCCACAATTTCACTCCTATATAAGAAAGTGAGAGTTGGCCATACATAGTTTTGCATTTTGGTAGATAAAGCAAGCCTTCTTTTTCCCCCTTGTTGAATAAGAATGTTGGATGTTTTGACAATATTTTACTAAATCATGTGGCATATTTCCCTTTGATAAATCAAATATAAATGTGCAGATGTAAAGTTTATGCAGTTCAAATACATCCATTACTCCCAGTTTTTGAAATAGGGGATCAGAAGGTGTTCTGAGTGGACTGAAAGTGATAGCTCGCATGGCCATTTTCTGACTAAGACGAAGGCAGTTTAGATAAGATTTGCATGTACTCCCCCACACTTCAATTCCATATGTTATGTTGGACTGGATAAAGGATTTGTAAAGTAGAATAAGTGTATGTTGGGGGACACAGTGTCGTAATTTAAACAGAATACCAACCTTCCGTCTTACACATTTATTTACAGCTTGTATGTGACTTTTCCAAGTCAAATAACCATCAATGCATATTCCAACAAAAGATGCCTCATTCACTCTACTAATGACATTATCTGAGAGTTTCATTGTTCCTTTTATTGTAACTTCCCAGTAGTAGTAGTAGTAGGAGGAGGATGAGGAGGCCTAGTACAGCTGTAGTAGTATATAGTAGTAGTAGTAGTATAGTAGTAGTAGTAGTAGTAGTAGTAGTAGTAGTAGTAGTAGTAGTAGTAGTAGTAGTAGTAGTAGTAGTAGTAGTAGTAGTAGTAATAGTAGTAGTAGGCCTGTAGTATAGTAATAGTAGTTAAATTTTTGTCATCATCATTGTCAGCACCTTTATCGTAATTACACTATGTACGGGACAAGGTAATCGTGAATCACGTTCAGCAATGTGCCTGTTCCATTGTCTGTATGCAAATATCTTCAAGATTATGTTTGCTGAGAACAGCAAAAGCTATCATCGTTGATTGTTGTAGTGAATGTGTGTGTGTATGTGTGTGTGTGTGGGGGGGGGGTGAATCAATATGGAGTACAACAAAAGGGCAAACAGTGCTAATGATATAGGCTCAATTTCTCATAAGCTCACACAAATTACAAAGCAAATAAAGATGTATTTGAAGAGTGCATGTATACAAGCTTAAAATTTGACGCCTTTTACCGACTTTGCCCAACAATTTTATACCGAACGTGGAAATGTCATGTAATCCCTGGTAATACTTAATGATCGTTTGTTACTTGGTTGACAGCCCAAAATAACAGGTGATCAAGTATTTGTATTCACTGTCTTGTAGGATTAGTGTTGTTTGCGGCTTGAAACCAAGTATCACTCGTTATAGCACAGATGATTAATGTAGCTGATGCCGAATCATATGATCATGCGTAATTAAAATTGACGAAAAAAAAAAAAATTTCATGACCATTTTTCACTTTATCTACAAGAGGTGCTCCACTGGAACTAAAGAGCTAATGCTAAGATCATCCGACAGGGCAATAATGTTAGCAAAGAAGCATAAATCCGTCAGTCCTCTGGAGAAAATTAATAATCACCAGGAGCGAGGATGGGGAGGAGGGGGAATTAGCTGCTAATTACACCAACTGCTGGGGCCAGATATTAATCATTATGAACGTAATTGAAAGAAACAATATACTAGCAGTCGGTCTTTAGTTGAGATAGATCAAAGATCTTAAGTGAAGAGGCGAGACCGATCAATATCTTCGCCACCCATTGATAGTATTTTGATTGCGGGTAAAAAAAATAATGCCGCCGGTAGGCACGCGGTGTTTTTTGTTTTTATGTTTTTGTTTTTGTGTTTGTTTTGTTTTTTCGCAAAGGAGAAAGTAAGTGATTCAGTGATTTGTGCACACTAGTGCTTGATTTGAGTACCTTTTTTTTTTGGGGGGGGGGGCAAAGGTCACGGAATACTGCTGTAAAATGATAGTAAGAATTATAAGCATGATACAAATCATTCGATTTCCACTCTGACGAAAAAAACAAACAAAAACAAATAGCCACTGCATCTGCTCAAGATTGTTTTACCTCCTTAAGGCGTAACCTCAGTGAGAAACTGAGAAAAATTAAGGTAATAATAATGATGATGATGATGATGATGATGATGATAATCATCATCATCATCATCATCATCATCATCATCATCATCATCATCATCATCATCATCATCATCATTCATACTGTAAAACCAAAAATGTACCTATCAATATTGAGTGATATTGACGTATGTATGAGATTTAAGAGTTTAATAGCGTCATTCCATCCATGAAAAAAACAAATAATGAAAAATGGAATTCTTTAAAGCAACATATGTTTGTTCTGGAAAATAAAATGGCAGAGAAAATATCACATGTATTTTTTCTGCCATTGTCAACATGCAAGAAACAAAAACTACTGAACTGGTATTTTGTATAGTTTGATATTCTCGAAAACACAGAATCTTTCCGAGACGGAAGATATACGTAGGTTCAGTATTACGTCGCACGCTCTTCTTTAGGATGGCGTGAGCGTTTCTGTTGTTTGTTTGTGTGAGCGTTAAGTGTGATTGTATAATATTTCTATATGCTATTTTCTTGTTTGTGAAAAAAAAAGTTGCAGCAAGAAAAAGAAAAACACTCTATAGATAAAGATAAAAATGCCATCATTATGATCTATAAAGGTTTAATCTCATAACTTTTTTTTCACTGTACAAATATGTGTATGTCGTCTATAACAGCCTATATGTAGTACCCAGTATAGAGAAAGACATAGCTACATTTCGAACATGAAGAGCATGTATACAATATACATTAATAATGCACATTGCACATAAACAGGGCGTTAGTGGGAACTATCCACCCAATGGCAACTTTGGAGCTGTCGAAAAATCACGAGGGGAAGCGAAGTGTGAAAAGAAATGTTGAGCATTATGCAGAATAATAGACTTGTCATGTTATAGCTCTCGGCCAATCATTTGATCAGGACCCATTACACCATTTTATAACATGCAAAAAACAAACAAAAATTATACAGTCATTATAACAACTCATACCAAAAACATGATTTTCAGTTATCCTCAGATGACTTAGTGTGAATACATGTATGATGCCACATTCATGAACTATAACAATAATACCAAAAAAAAAAACAACAACACTGAGGAATATAAATATACAAATACATATACACATGTATATTGCTCGGGTCGATTACATGTGATCAGTGTTCAATTAACTTTTATTCCCGTCAGTTGTTTTCTTCTCTCTCTTTTTTTTTTTTTTTTTGGCCAATTTATTAACATAAACTTATATTTTCATGTTTAACATTAATTCTATTATAGATTATGAACCCAGCACCTGCGCGTTCTGTCCGAGTAACACGTAATTGGCCACCGTATTTGGTTCGTACGCGTGTGCTTCATTGACTGTACTAAAATCATTTGTGCGTCGTCATCTGAGGTGTCAAAGAGGACATTACAATATACTGTACATTAATCATCTGACATAGGCTTACTTTATCTTTAATCATTATCCATTGCATTCAATGAAAGGGGGGGGGGTATAATCCCATGACAAAG